>NC_056743.1:1861259886-1861559886 GCF_019279795.1 Protopterus annectens | reverse complement strand
TGTCGATATTGCAGTGCCATCCCTCCTTTCTAAAACACTGTACCCATTAACTACCACATAGGTGGAAGTCTACTTAACACTGAAGGTGTGATAAGGGAACATGGGATACAGGTGGACAGTAGCCTCCCCTTTGATAATCATAGTGCCACACTAGTCTTGTAATCTGTCTACGTGGTACGTGTCATCACAAAAGGTGTGTCATCTAGGGAACTATAGGTCAGTGTTCCCCTCTACTCATCACAATGCCCCATGTGGTATGTACCTCACATAACAACTACAGCAAGTGGAAAGGCCACAGACATACCACACAAAGAGTAATACTGGCCTCAAACAGATGCTCTATACAGACTGACTCACAAAACCACAGCTAGACTGTCTTGCATACCGCCCACCCAGAGGTGACCTCTGCCGGACATACAGAGGTATGTCACACCCATAGCTGTTGGACAACCACCATGTCAACATATCACAATCCCTCCGGGTTACACGCTCAAGGGCCCTACACCTCGTCAGCTCACTAAACAGCACATGCTGGAGGGATAGGTTCCTATCACAGAGATATGCCATACTCTGGAATAAACCACCTATCAATAGCAAACAAGGCTCCTCATTAGCAGTTATCATAAATACCCCTGATGATAGTTTGAGAAATAGGTAATACACCCTGGGAATCACCTCTGTGGCTCTGCTTGACAGGGGCAAGTGAAATCAAATTACATGTGTGTCAAAGACCAGGGTAGCATATGGCTAGACTGCTCTAGGCCCTGGGGCCAATAGCGTATTACCTACCTATGACATGATGTACACACACATGAACTCAGTGCAATACCTGCTGTGTGAGGTTGAATGAGTGTGACAGTGAATGTGTGCAAGGTCTGTAAAGGTGTGATAGCTTAGTGTGAATTTGTCTCTGTCATGGTAGTTTGTGTCCTAGCTGTGAGGCCAGCAAAAGATGTGTATGTTATTGCTAGGACAACATGGTAGTATGGCATACATTGTGACGTAGTTCCTTATTGATGACTGTGGTGTCCCATTGTAGGCTAAAGCAATACATGTATGCTTAGTGAGTGGTACTGCTGGTGAATCCAACTCCCATATGAACTGTAGTACTACCTGAAGCTGTAGGCCAAAACAGCACAGTATGGTGTATGTTCACATTGCTTGGAAACACTGTCTTGTGTGTTTCCTGTAGTCTGCACAGATTACATACCTCAGGCATGAGGTTTTGTAATTAGTGGCACACAGTACTGTATGGTACACAGGTAAAGCTCATCTGGGTTGGCATACATTTGTGTGTTGTATGTATGTCTGATGTGTCTGTAATTATGCCTGTAGCATGCCCACAATCATATGTGTGTTACAGGGTATACATGTGTATCTAGCAACATGTATACTCTGTTACAGCAGTATGCCACCTATATTAACAACTGTGCACATATGTTAGGCGAGGGTATGGCATCAACGACTAGGGTGGTTTACTGGTGATACTGTAACTGTATTTTACATTCATTACAATGGATGACATCTTTCTTCATGCATTAGCTTGATATATACCCCTGTGGTGAGGTTGTGCATTGTGTCACAAACAGTGTGCCGGGTACTGGTGTATAGTGGTTTGATATATAGAGTGTGCCAGGCATTGTCAGTCAGTTGTGGCCTGAGCAGCAATATGTGGTATTGAAAGTGTGCATCCTCTGACAAAGAAACGGATGCTATATATGGCAGTTAAGTGATATCTGTAGTTAAGAGTGTAAAGTGTGCCACATGACTCACTCACACATATTGTTCATTTCTCTTTCAAGGCGATGGCCCACCAATGCAATCCCTGTTACAGAGCAGCGGAGGAACAGGAAATACACCACAGCCTGGTGCAGCACTTCTCCCTGCTGTTTTCCAGAAGCAGACAGCACCAGCATGAGTGAACTGCACTGTGGCAAGATCTTGTTCGTCGGGTAAATGACAAAGGCATGCATATCTGGACATATGAGCAGGTATGCCATCACTGCAGTGATTTAATTAGACGTGTCCAGCGGCATGCGTCTGATATCCATAGACAACAGCTTGCCACAGGTGGTGGGGTGGCCATTCATCCCCCCCCTCACCAGAGTGGTGGAGCTGCTCCTAAGCGTGGTGGCTCCTGGCCAACAACAGCAACTGCAGCAGACGTGTCGTAATGGAGGCCGGAGCCACCCAGCATGTTGACATGGAGTGTTCAGGTAACATGCCCTATCTGTAGACTACTGTTACCTGTATTGTTAGATTATGCATATATGAGATGTGTACTGTGTGTTTAGCAGTTGTGCTGCCTAGGGTTATGCAATACTGATATTTGAAATATTATCTGTACAACTGAGACTGTCAACTGTTGTTCTACTGTAGTTTAGCAAACCCACAGTAGCAACGCCACAGTTGTGGCCACTGACAAACTGTCTCATATTCTTGTAGGTCCCTCTGGTGTGACAGCAGGGCAGATGATCCATACTGGTGAGTGTGTTATAACTTTAATATTGGTAATGAAATGTGCATGTCATAGGTGAGGTGTAGGCCATGTACACGTAACACACCTACGCATAATGCATGCTGTGCATGTTTGCTGTGAGAAGTTGCACATCTCAGTAATGTCAGTAGCTGCCTCAATCACATGCAATACACAGAGCATCAGACACAATTGTGGCAACACCATACTGCACATTGGATAGGCATAGTTGATACACATGTACACAACATAACACGTTTGTCATACGCAGTACACCTCAACATGCTACACATGGCATAACCACACACCCGCTGTAAGGTCACACTTCAGTATCCCACATGTCATCCACACAGCACACATGATATACCTGAGGGGTAGAGGCCTATCATGGGGCTGTGCAAAACTCTTCAACACATAACACAGTCATGTTAGGCAATGCTCCTTATTGGGAACCTCACACACCCATGTACAAAGTGGCTGTGTAATTGTGAACGGAGCCACAGCACTGCAGTTCAGGTACAGCATGCTAGGTGGTGGTCTGTCACACATTAGTAGCCTTGACTGACCACATGATGCATGATGATGATGGCTCATGGTACTACACGCCATCCAGTTACAGTGACCACAGTACTACACATGGCAGTCATTGCTTTGCACCTCAATGTTGTGTGTGTGCAAATATATGCACCTATACACAATATGCATAGCATGTTGTATGTGTGCAAACATATGCAAGTATACACAATATGCATAGCAGTCGCCATCTGTACAAAGTGACACATATATGTCCTGGAATGCTATTGGGTGTATAGGTCACATGACACACACTGGGTATGTGTGATGTTTAATGTTGCAGTCATGTAGCATGCCATGTCATGGCTGGCACCAGCATGCCTGGAATATGACCCACACTCACCATAACCACTGTACAATGGCCATGTCGAGCATTGGTATTCCATCACATCTACATGCACCACTCATCCCGTGTGTGTACATAGCATGCATGTGCTACACCTCAGTCCACAATTATCTGCTACAGACACAGACACTGTAATCAGACATGGAAATCTATGTGACACACAGATAACACATGCAGCCATGGTATGTATACCTGTGAGTGATGGTGCACAGGACATTGCAGAGCTTATAATACTTGCACAGCAATGTTGTGTCCTTGTACACATTGTGTTCCAGGGTGTAGCCAATCACTGAACAACTACACACATGCATCAAAGCCATGTATACTGTTATTAACTAGGGCTACATGGACTTGAGCAACACTTATTCTGCATGCTGACACGTGTGAGGTGACTGTTTGCCTTGTGATACTGTCACCCACCTTCAACCACTATTGAGTATGTTTTGGATTGCTGGTGTGTGTGTGTGTGTGTGTGTGTGTGTGTGTGTGTGTGTGTGTGTGTGTACATCTGCTGTAGTGAGGAGTGTATTTGTGTGCATGTGTGCATGTGTGCATGTGTTCATGTGTGCATGTGTTCATGTGTGCATGTGTGCATGTGTTCATGTGTTCATGTGTGCATGTGTCCATGAGTGATAACATCATGTACAGATTTTAAAGTGTGTTTCCTGTCTTCCCCTCACAGGTGCTGAGGTTGGGTTAGCTGAATGCAGCAGGGAAGCTGAAGTCACTGCCAAACATAGTGGAGATGATGATACATGTATTGTGGCACAGGCAGGTTTGACAGGGTCTGACATTGGTCCTCCAATCGACAGTACACAGCTTTCCACCTCATCTATGCGCACACTCATACTGCCAATACATCCCTCATCACCAATGGCCTTAGCCGAGGGACAGCATACAGTTGGCATTGACCAGGATAGTGTGGTATCCATGACACATGCATCCCCTCACAGCAGCCAAACCCAGATTCCTGGAATTGTACCACATAGGTGGATGTCCAGGGGTTCTTGTGGGAGCACCGCTGGTCGTAATGCCCCTGGCAGACATGCCCCCACAGGTCTTACAACCTCAAGTATGTTCCGGGCTTTAATGCAGGCACAGGCACGTATGGAATGGTACACCAGACAGGGACTAAGGGCGCAGAGGGCCCATAACACCGCTATCAATAACAGTATCCGTAACCTTGCCGGTGCCATCCATAATTGCACCGAGGTCATTGATAGACATTGGGAGGAGACATTTGATGCCCTCCACAATGTGTTTTCCATGAGCCAGGACCATGCAGGATGGTTTAAATGTCAACGCGGACGTATGCCAGCAACATCAACAGCTGGCAGTCGTCGCGGATGACCCACAGATCACAGCCACTCCCGTAGTGGCAGTACCAGCCCCAGCAACGCTGGGGCTGGCCTGTCGATTGACCGTCCTAGTAGACCATGTGCACGTGGCTCTGGCCAATCCCAGCAGGAACATGGGTCCAGTTGACATACCTCTGCCTCTAATGATAGTACCCAGTCAGGTTTGGTACCCGATACTGTCCGTAGCACCCTTGCCAGGTACAGGTACCATGTCCATTCCCAGAGACAATGATCTGTACAGCCTGGCAGGTACAGTCTGTGGCTGTCCCGCAACCTCCCGTATATGGCAGCCACATGGTGGAGCTGTGTACATGCAGACACACACACGCATAAACCAAAGACCTAGGGCTCACACATACACACACACATTACATCAACATTGGCCCATGCTGTACTGTTGTCCCTCACACACACACACACACACACACACACACACACACACACACACACACACACACACACACATACATGTCGATTGGATGGGTCAATGTCGGGCTCTGGCAAACCAACAACACACCCTGTGCATATGATGAAACCTGTGCCACCTCCTGTCATCTGTAACATTGATGCAGGAACAGGCTAACATGGTGCTGATGCACAGGGTGACATTACAGTAGTGTAGCAATGTTAACATGTTGCAACAGTAAAGTGTAATGATATCCTTGTAGGTACATCTGAGCAGGCATGATGCATCAAAGCTATGATTGTCAATGTAGTATTGTTTACACCAGTGTTAAGTCTGAGTATGTATTGTCCACCCATGTGCCACTTGGCTGAAGTGTGTAGTATTGCCAGCATGTGTTAGTGAGTGGACAGTACATGTGTGATGTGTGCAGTACAGATTAGTAGGTGTACATCTGTGAACATGGTGGGGCTGCACTGTCTGCATGTACGTGCATAGTGGCTACATGGGACGTGTGACATACCCTGTATTACACAGTGTTAACGTCTCATAGTATCTCTCAGTAGCCAGTATGCATTCTACTACAGATATGTTCTAACATGGGTACCCATGTGTGTATGACATGGTTTGACACTATGCTGTGGGTGATACTGTTACTATCTGTCAATGTTTTGCATTCTGGTAGTATACACAACCTCAACAGCCTGACTATAACCAATCATTAGATGATGTCCTGACAACTGACATACAGATGTAGGGAACTCAGTAACAGTTGGATCCTTCCGGTACTATACTATAACAGTAGCCAGTGGTATTGACCGCCACCCGTTCCTGGGACCACACCTGTTTGGCATATAGCCCTCTTAGGTACATGCAAACACACTAGGGATATGTCCATCCACATCTGAAAATGCATGCAGTGGCCTACAATGCATTCTCTGGATGGGACACATATCCTACACAAGGGTATCATACAGACAGATACCTGTTGTCCAACCCATGCTGTATAGCTGTAAGCCAACTATAGCATAGTCATCCACATTTACTATACATAGTATCCCGACAGTACCACATAGGTGGTAGCCCCCAACATGTATGTCGGGTACCGATGTGTACATACAGCCAAGTGTTATGTCATCTGTCCTTTGGTATCCACATATTCAAAGGTATTGTGAAGTCCCTCGGTGTATCACATAAGAAATTAGGGGCCTGTATGCATATCCACAAGCCTGTTGTACACCTATAATGACTGTCCATTATCGCCAGACTTTGTTGTGTATGAACATGTCTGACATATACCCCAGGCATGTACCCTCACTCACACTAGTCTATAGAAACTGTCATGGGTGTGTGTGACACAGATGACCTTGGCCACAGATCACTACAGTGGCCGGCCTTGTCACATACATACATATGTGACCTACGATCTGAAAAGCAGCGTCACAATCTGTCAAAGGTAACAAATGTATACATGTAGTATGCAGGCTTCACACCTATGTACTAATTGAGGTCACGTGTATATATATTTATTTGCCACACAGATACCTGATGTGTGCAATGCACATACTGTTTTTATCCTGATATGTCACACCGTAATAAAAGCAAAACCCACACCACATTGACCAACAGTGTCACACACACTCAGCAATTGCAGTATTCAAACCCCTTCCTAACTATGAACAAAAACCAAATCGAAACGAAAACCCACAATATAAACGTTCCTTCACTCGCAATAAAAGTAAGTAAAACAGATGAATCCTTTGAGAGAAGGAACAACCAGAGCGACATATAACGTAAACTGAATATGTAAAAAAGAGAATAACTCCAAAAATAAAAAGCAAACGAACACTGTGTTTATTCAAAAGGTAAGCGCTTTCACAGAACTTGCTTCATCAGACCTTCAATACACAGAATACAGCCAGGTCTATAAATATCAGTTCAAATTCAAACAGACCAATCAAAATCAACAAATAATAACACACCATCACATGAGCTTCACACCAATCTAAAATAAAATAACAAAAGGCATGAATATAACTACAACAAAAATGCATATAGACTTAAAATAAAAGAATTTTAAAAACTAGTAAAAGTACATATATAAAAATACATATATGAATTATATATTTATTTATTTATTTATTTATTTATTTGCTTATTTATTTGTTTATTTATTTTGTATTTAATTAGGGACCCTCCTTTTCCTCAATAAGGGTTTAATAGTAGCACGTTCATTGAGTCCCCTAGCCCTGTCAGCTCTAAGTCGAATCATCCAGTTATTTGAATAAATAAATAAATATATAATTCATATATGTATTTTTATATATGTACTTTTACTAGTTTTTAAAATTGTTTTATTTTAAGTCTATATGCATTTTTGTTGTAGTTATATTCATGCCTTTTGTTATTTTATTTTAGATTGGTGTGAAGCTCATGTGATGGTGTGTTATAATTATTTGTTGATTTTGATTGGTCTGTTTGAATTTGAACTGATATTTATAGACCTGGCTGCTATTCTGTGCATTGAAGGTCTGATGAAGCAAGTTTTGTGAAAGCGCTTACCTTTTGAATAAACACTGTGTTCATTTGCTTTTTATTTTTGGAGTTATTCTCTTTTTTATGTATTCAGTTTACATTATATGTTGCTCTGGTTGTTCCTTCTCTCAAAGGATTCATCCCTTCCTAACTATGTTATGACACTAGAGACATATACTTTAACAAAACGCGCTATATGCTTTACTTGGGTTTTCACTTCCACTGCTATATTTGTAGGATGCTGACATCATCAGACTTGCCAAAGAGGAATAAACCTCTTTTAAGGTGTTTCCCTAGTCTTCAGAAAGGGCATTCCTCTCAAAAGAAGTCACACAGACACCTACACTTAGCTACTACAGGATTCAAACTCTTACCTAACTATGTTATGACACCAGAGACATACGCATTAACACGACGCGCTATATGCTTTGCTGGGGTTTTTATTTCCACTCTATATTTGTAGGATGCTGACATCATCAGACTTGCCAAAGGGGAATATACCTCTTTTAAGGTGTTTCCCTAGTCTCCAAAAAGGGCATTCCTCTCTTAAGAAGTCACACAGACATCCCCAACCACACACAGCAGGATTCAAACTCCTACCTAACTATGCTTTGACACTACAGACATACACATTAACATGACACTCTATATGCTTTACTGAGGTTTTCATTTCCACTGCTATATTTGTAGGATGCTGACATCATCAGACTTGCCAAAGGGGAATATACCTCTTTTAAGGTGTTTCCCTAGTCTCCAAAAAGGGCATTTCTCTCAAAGGAAATCTCGCAGACACATACATCCACCCACTCAGCTACTGCAGGATTCAAACTCCTACCTAACGATGTTATGACACTAGAGACATATGTATTAACATGACACACTATATGCTTGACTGGGATTTTTATTTCCACTGCTGTATATGTAGGATGCTGACATCATCAGACTTGCCAAAGGGGAATATACCTCTTTTAAGGTGTTTCCCTAGTCTCCAAAAAGGGGCATTCCTCTCAAAGGAAGTCACACAGACACATACACCCCCACTCAGCTACTGCAGAATTCAAACCCCTGTCTAACCACACTACAAACATATACATTAACACGACACGCTATATGCTTTACTGGGGTTGTCATTTCCACTGCTATATTTGTAGGATGCTGACATCATCAGACTTGCCAAAGAGGAATAAACCTCTTTTAAGGTGTTTCCCTAGTCTCCAAAAATGGCATTCCTCTCAAAGGAAGTCACACAGACACATACACCCACACACACACTCAACTACTGCAGGATTCAAACCCCTACCTGCATTATGACACTAGAGACATACGCATTAACACAACACACTATATGCTTTACTGGGATTTTCATTTCCACTGCTATATTTATAGGATGCTGACATCATCAGACTAAACATGGTAATGTGTGTGCATTTTGTTTTATGCAATCCCAGTACTGCCCCGTGGGGGACAGCAGGTGTTAACAGCTTGAACAGGACTCCACAATTCTTAGCTTGTGTGATCTATCTGTGGACGAGTTGCCAATCCATCATATGACAATACATATTTATGCACAGAGTGTTGATTTTGTGGATACGACATCTGTCTGGGATATTGGAAAAGGGCTATTCAAGGTCTACGTGGGATGTGTGTAGCTCATTTCTGTGATGTCTGTCCTGGGTGGCTGCTTTGCAAACAGTCTAGCAGTTTGGGAACCATGATCTGCCCATGAGCAGACCAAAGTTGGTAGGGTTGTGTGTTTGTCGGCTTCCAATAGCTCTGTTTATGACTTCAATCATGATGGACCCCATGGCCTTGCAGATCAGATGTCATAGGCATGTAAGACTTTAGTTCCCATGGTCTGTTGTGCACTGAAACTTGTGGAGTGTGCCATATGTTGCTGTAATCCATTCAACGGTTTCATAACCTGTAGAGAGGGTAAGGCTCAACAGACTGTTCAGGTGACGGGTCTGTTTGTTCTGCAGTTCACTTATGACACATATAGGGAAACAATGTAATCCAATCGATGCCATGTTTTCAGCCTTGGAAGGGGCTGTTTACACATTCTACATGTGATATCTTCTGGTATGATGATAGGGCCTTTTGTCAGTGGGAGGTGGCTATGTATGTATAGGCTTGTGTGACAGGATGTTGGCATTGTCAGTCATTTACAGCTGGCCCTGACTCAGGACATATAAGAATGTACATTGCTATTTATGACATAGCTGAAGGAAGTGTCATAGTTCTGTCTGGGCTCCTTCACAGATAATCTTACAAAACGCCAACAAACATAGGCACTAAACCCATGTTATACACTTTTACACACTTATCACCCTACTAATCCTTTTTGATCAGTCAGAAGAGTATTTCATCATAACATCTTGACATGTCCTAAGGTCGGTTTTGTGTGTACTCTCCAGTGGAGCTGGTGAATATGGGGATTTTGACGCAATGTTACAACTGCCTTATGTACACAGACAACCCTCTTCTCCTCCCAACAAACTCAGATATTTGTGAGAGATGCAACTATATAGACAAACTGGAGGATGAGCTCTCTAGACCCATGACTGGCACAGTCTATCAGGAGGAGAAGGTAACCACACACACCATGACTCCAGTGTCACAGAGACCTATAGCAACAGCAGACCAAACACATAAACACACAAAAACATACTAGGAGGCTCTAAATAAAACAATGCCTAAGCAGCAGAGACCCCAAAGCAGACACCCAAACAACTGCTTCCCCACAACTATACCCACATATCACAAAGTACACAATGTCAGTGTGCCACACAGTCACTGCCCTTAAGGCTAAACGACACACCTAATACATCTTTGATAGGTGACTCTATTGTCAGACACACTGGCATCCCACTCACCAGGCTGAACAAGGAGAAGGTCACTGTAAGCTGTCTGTCAGGTGCCAGGATCTGACACATAACACATGCACTCAGGTCACTCGAAAGCAAGTACAGATATGACTCTGTCATTGTCCATGCTGGTGTGAATGTCCTGAGACATTCCTCCCTGGACTACATGAAAAGAGACATAGAGGAGCTCTATGATCATGTCGCCCAGGCCAGTATGAGCCTGACCTTGTGTAGCATCTTACCCTCACCAAGAATGAATGCCACAGTATAAAGACAACATGATCAATTTTAACAGTTGGCTACCATATTTGTGTCATTCACAGGGGATCCAGTGTGTGTTGGCCTGGGATGACATGCTCATCATGCCATGTTGCTTCACTAGGGACGGCTTGCACCTGTCACCCCTGGGCTTTCCAATACTGGCTTAGGCACTTGCCACCCCCATAGTGCCTTTTTTAGGCAAAGCTCGAAAGACAAACCCACCTCCATAGACAATACAAGGTAAAAGAAACTAAGGGTAATGCTGCTCAATGCCAGAAGTCTACACCTCTAAATGCACGCAGTCAAGGTCTCTTCAGTATAGAGAATATCAATATCTGTGCAGTAACAGAAACCTGGTTCAAGGCTCCTGAAAACACCCCAGCACTACCAGGCTACACTTCATACCATGCTTTTCGGCCACAATAACCGGGCCACACCACAAAAGGAGGGGGAGTATCCATATACATCAAAGATACACAAACCTCCAGGTTAGTAGCACTACATAAAGCATCGGAGAACATCCATGTGTAACTAACAGTGGGCTAAACTGCCTTTCAGGTTGTAGCCTGCTACAGACCACCCTCCCAAACTCAGGGACCCCACTCGGCTTTCCTGAGAACACTGGAGAATATGTAGGTCTCCCCAAACACCATTATATTGGGTGACTTCAACTAGCCAAACATTGACTGGGAATACTACTCAAGCCCCAACACCCTCGCCCAATGGTTCCATGAATATATAAACTCAAATGCTATGGAACAACTGGTCACCACCCCCACAAGAGGGATATACATATTGGACCTGGTCATCACCAACATGGGGACTCTATGTTCCACACCAGAGGTATACCCCTCATTGGTAAGGTCAGACCATACATTTATCTCACTGGACATCCATATCCCATCCCCATCCCCACCCAAGGTAGTCTCGGTAAGGAACTTCTCAAAAGCAAACGTCACACTTCTCAGAACCGAGGTGGTTTCCTTCAAAGCCCCCGGGCCAGTGGGAACTACGACTCATACCACAGTATCCTTTAGAAACCCATTGTATGGACACCTACAGGAAAGCATGGATCATGCTATCCCACATGAATCCAAGACTCACTCCTCTAAAGGCAGGTGAGCTGTTTGGTGGACCCCGGCCATAAATAAGCTATGCAACAAAAGGAGGATGGTACTACATGATAGAGTAGTATCCCACAAAGGGGAGGCATCTCTGATCAGTACTAGCAAGAAGCTACAATCACTCATAAAATCATCTACGGCCAGCTTCAACAGTAAGATTGCACAAGACACTAAAGACAATCACAAGGCCTTCTTTAGTTATGTCAGGAACCTGGGTGGCAACTCCCAGATATGCTCTGAGTTAGTGCATAATGGCAACAAAATACACTGAACCCACAGACATTGCCAACATCCTGGCAGACAGGTTCAGTGCATATTTCTCCCCCCATCCCACAAAAGTACAAATGTCCATCCCAACAGAGTGTAGCCTCCATGACATCACAGATGAACATATGAGAGCTGCCCTCTCCAAAGCAATAACACAGCATCAATGGGACCAGACGGTGTCCCAGGCTGTGTCTTACATGAGCTTCATGAAGAACATAACCCTCACATAACGTCACTGTTCAATATCAGACTTACTACAGGATATGTACCCAAGGACTGGTGTACAGCAACAGTGGTCCCACTCCACAAAGGTGGTGCCACAAGGGACCCTGGACACTATCACCCTATAAGCTTGACTAGACTGGTCTGCAAAGCTATGGAGCGTATCATCATGGAACTCATAAACAAACATCGGCAACCTCCAGACACTGGATCCTACCCAATTCACCTTTGTTAAGGGCAGATCTTGCCTCTTGCACCTGGTCGACTTCTTTGAATCAGTTACCAGGCCCATATACATAGGGAAGGTAGTCCACACAACCTACCTGGACCTCCCAAAAGCCTTTGACACAATACCCCACTCGGGCATCTTAAATACACTCACCAGCTTAGATGTCAACGCTTATGTCACAAGATGGATTGCAAACTGGATCAGGGATAGCACCCACATGGTTGGAATTGCAGGTGCCATGTCAGACTCTACACCAGTTATGTGTGGCATCCCACAAGGCTCAGTTCTGGGACCTCTCTTGTTCAGTATATATTTCTCTGAGGTACAGGCTAACACGGGAGGACTATGGCTGACCAAGTTCGCGGATGACTGCATACTGGGTGCCACAATCGACTCTCCAGCTGACACATGCATCTTCCTAAAGGGTCTCACAGAGATGGATAACTGGTGCCAGAGCCATAGCCTACAGTTAAATGCCATAAAATGCATAGTCATCCCCTTTGGGAATAACAAAGTGCACACAGATTACCATATAGGTGGTAATCCATTACGTACAGAAGGTGTACGTAGGGATTTGGGGACCAAAGTAGATAGTAATTTCTCCTTTGGAATTCACGTTGCCAAAGTGGTTAGGTAGACCTTCTATATAGCCCACCTTATCCCAAACGATTTCACATCTAACTCAAGAGAGGTCATTGTGCATTTCTACTTATCAGGCCCATACTTGGGTACAATGCCCCATTTGAGATGTACCTTACCCGACACCTGCAGCAACTGTAATGACCCCAAAGGTACCTCAACAAGTGGAACAGGAGACTCATACAGATGCCCTACACAGTTCAGCTACAGAAACTCCAGCTGTACTCAGTTGCTTACCGCCTACCCAGATGCGATCTGTGCCTGCCGTATACAGCCATGTCCAACCCAGATTTATTGGTCATGCTCTACCTCAGGATATCAGAATCCTTTACAGCTACATGCTCCAGGGACTTCTACCTCAGCACAGGATTATTAGGACATGCTGGAGGGACAGATTCATATCCCAGAAGCTCCCTTCACTCTGGAACGTAATCCCAGTCCAAGTTAGGCAGACCCCTCACTGTCCCTCTTCAGAGGAAATCTTGACGAGTGGATAGGTGATCATACGTTTACCCCTGGGATCTCTTCTGGGTCCCTGCTAGACAGAGGCGCAATACACTAACCATACAACAGCTATCTTGTGTGACCTACTATTCAAAGGGAAAGTATACTAGTCTACAGAGTGGTGAAAGCCAAACACACTCTGGCTAGGCTTACGAATGCCCTAGGACTGATACCTAGTATCAACCTATGAACCTATGTACCTATGATAATGTTTGTAGTGCACATTGTTTATTGATGATACTGACTGCCAGTTTGTTATCTTCTTTGCTTTCCCTCTTTCTATGAACAACCTATGTATCTGTAGTACATATTTGATTATGACAGGGTTCCAAGATGTTATATATGTGTCTGTTGTCTTATAACTGTGTCAGCAAGGCAGGATTGGTGGCTAGTGAGAGGTTCCTGGGTTAACACATGAACTGCCAGATATGTCTGGCCCACTGCTACAGTCAGACATGGCCTAAGTATGTGAGCATGCCCAGTTTGCCCTTTCAGTGTTTGGTTGCCTGACATTTGTCTCATTTATTCAAGTGTGTGAGCATGCCCAGTGTGACCTTTCAGTATGAAGCTGTCTGGAGTCAACTACATTTGTTACCATGTGTGAACACGCCCAATATTAACATGTATACTATGTGTGTTGGAAATCAAGTTATATTTATACTGCAGGGCTCACCTTTGTGTTATAACTCGACATGAATTATGCTGTGCCTGCAGGGTTTCCATGAGACACTTTGCATAGACTTATCAACATGTCTTCATAGAGGCTGACCAGTGAAATACAGTCATGGTTTAGTGGTTCGGTACTATGACTATAATGCACAGTATCTTGGGTTCGAGGCCTGCCACTGCTTCAAATTTTCATACTGGCCAGACCAGACTGCTTAAGGTCTAGTAAAGCATATATGTGCATGTTTACCTGCTTTTGCTCAACTATGTCCAACTTTGACCAGACTTGCCCAACATTGCTCAACATTTTTCAACATTGCTGAACATTGGCCAATATTGCTCAACATTGCCCAAAGTTGTGCCAGTTAGTGTGTACGATTATGTTTACATATACTAAGAAGTAGCAAAGCTGTTTAGCATTGCTTTATATTTCTTAAAACAAGGCAAGCATGCCTCAGGTGGTGCTGCAGGGCTGCCTATGTCGGATGCACATACTACACTCCCTATACATGTTTGAAAACAGGTAGTGTCAAGTTAGGCATCCCTTTTACTATATGTGCGGGTCAGGGAGAGGTATAATTTCCAGGGTTCCTACTGAGCCAGTGAATGTGCTATGCGTTGCCTCTTTGCCAAGGCCAAAGCATACTGGGCACGCCTCCTTCTGCCATATGGGGCAGGCTCAGGTTGTTCCTCCTCCGAGTCACGCTCTGCCTGTGATGGCCTTGGCAATGGTGGAGGGCTGTTTGGCCCGGGCCTATGCTGATCCTGCTGCAGCTGTTTTCGCAGGATCATATTATGTAGCATAGCACATACCATGACTATTTGGGTACATGTAGTTGGTGAGTACTGCAAGGCTCCACCAGATGTGTCCAGGCACCGGAACCGTGACTTGAGCAGCCCAAACACACACTCGATTACATTTCGTGTTTGTGCGTGTGCCTCATTATGGCATTCCTGTTCAGGTGTGTGTGCATTTCTGATGGGCGTCATCAGTCACGACTCCAGTGCATATCCAGCATTCACCACTAGGTGACCATGAGGGATGTTACCATTGGCTAATGTCTGGTACAGCTGTGTCAGATGCCAGCCAGATATGGGAATCGTGGTAGCTTCCAGGGCAGCCAGCACACACATTCATTATTATGCCCTGGGAATCACACACAACCTGGCAGTTGATGGAGGGGAAGCCCTTGCAGTTAATGTAAGCCCTACCCTGCTGACCAGCTGGTGCTTTGATGCGTATGTGCATGTAGTCTATTGCACCCATTACATCAGGGAATTCCGCTATTTGCTGGAAAAGACGCATATTGCTGGCCAATACCTCACGGGAATTGGGGAAATATACATAATCACCGACATGTGCTGACATGGCATCCAGGAACTGGTGCAGTACCCTGGATGCTGATGCCTGTGAAATCCCCATCATATCACCAGTTGATCTCTGGAAGGTACCTGTTGCTAGTATTCTTAGGCCAACACATACCTTGGTTTCCACTGGGATGGGTTCCCCTCTGTTGGTTCTGTGTGTGAGGCGTGGCCTGCACAGCTCAACAATTTGCTGCAGGAGGTCTCTGTCTACTCTATAGCTCTCCACTATCTCCAGCTCATGTAGCCCCTGGTAGGTTACCCTGGGCCTGTACACTCTTCTCTGTTTCCTCACTGTGGGTTGTTCAGCAGCATTTACATTGTCACCACCCTCAGCATGTTGCATATGTCGCCTTATAACAGCTATGGCAGCCACTAACATAGTGTTTGTCTCAGTAAAACTTTTTTTTTTTTCCATAATCAATATTTATTATTTTTTCTGAGTTATCATACAATATTACAGAAAACCAAGAAAACAAACAAAGCCCAAATGAAACTTATAAAAAACAGTACTACAAAATATATACACTATATACATGAATGCTTCCATCAATTAAACAAGGTCAATATAAAAAGATAAGAACTTCTGACAGGAATATTAAAAAAAATCATTTGTCAATATACTAAATAATTAATGCTGAACACAAATATACACATATATGTCCAGGGGTTAAAGTGGATTTGGAACATTAAGCCAACAGAATATTGAAAATTTTTCCCATATTTTCGGATTATTTATGTTTTTCCTATGATCCTTAATTAATAATTTGTGAGCTAAAATATGTTTTATCGCTAAACCTTTAAAGTTATCCCATGAAGTTTGGGATGGATTCAACCAATTTGTAGCTATATAAAGTTTCATTAGCAAGAAAATATTTATAAGTATAATTATTTGGGATTTATCCAAATTATTCAGAGGGATATGTAGGATCATAAATTCCCAAGAAAGTGTAGAGTGTTGATAACCCATCTTTTGTAATTGAATTTTTAGGGAATTCCAAAGTTTATATATGCATTTACAGCTCCAGAACATGTGTAAGAGGTCAGCCACTTGATCATTACAGTATGGGCATTTAGGCAAATTTTTAGAATTAAATTTATGCAAGCTAAGACGAGTATAATAAGCATTATTAAGAATCATCAATTGGGTAAATAATAACTTCTGAAGAGATATTGATTTTATAATTAAGTTAATTGCTTTTAGTATTTTATTATCTTCTATCAATGGTATTTTTTCCCTCCAGTATTTTGATAACAGTATTTGATTTTGATATTTCAGTCTTTTACCAATTTATATGTAGAGGTTATATATTTGGAATCTTGTATAAGAGTTTGCCATAAATTAGAACAAATGGTTAAATCTTCATCCTTGATCCTAACATCACTAAAGAAACTTATAGAAAGATCCTTTAATTGTCTAAGTATAATTAAATAAGATTTAGGAAGGTTCATCTCCTTTAAAATATCATGTATTGAGAAACAGAGATAAGGGTACATATCAATTAAAGTTAAATTAACTATAAGTGGAAATTTTTTAAGATTTATCAGTTGATTATTGATTTTCAAATTTGGGTTCTTGTGAAAGGGTTGAAAAGTCATCATATGTTGCAAGAGATTTAATGACTGAAAAAAGTTTTGTATCAATGTTATGTATAATCTAATATGCTCCATTAAAGGATATAATTTAAAATTGTCTTTATTTAAAAAGGGTAATGCCTTAGGGTTAATATCCAAACTTACAGCATGTTTATAATTCAGAACCAACCAATTTAGTACCCATTTACCACTGGCTGTGTCAAAGTTAGCGATTCTTAAAATCCTATTAGAATTTATTATTAAGTAATATATTTCAAAATTAGGTAAATCAAGCCCACCTTTATTTTTCGCAGTCATCAATTTATCATAAGATATTCTGGTTTTCCTAGGCTCCCATATAAATTTAGCCAATTCCGTATGAATCTGTTTAAAGAATTTCTTAGTAATTAACACTTGACTAGCTCGGAAAATATATAATATTCTGGGGAGTACATTCATTTTAATAATTGAAACCTTTGCCATTGTTGGTAACTTTAAATTATTCCATCTTTTTAAATCAGACAATATATGATCCCAAATTAATTTAACATTATTAACATAGAAATCTCTATCATCTGTGGAAAAGATAATACCCAAGTATTTTATTTTCTCTTCAGATTTTATATGTCATACCAATGGTAAAAGCGAAAAGGGTTTTGGAGTTTTTAAAGGAAATAAATTGTTTTTTTTAAGATTTATTTTGTAGTTGGATATCTCTGCAAATTCCTCCACCGCTTTCAAAATTTTCTTGGTATCTGAGATAGGTGTCATACAATAAATATTTAGGTCATCCGCAAAAGCAGCCATAGATATTTTAGTACCATAGATTATTGGTGCATTATAATATGTATTTTGTTTAAAATGTAAGAATAAAGGTTCTAAATATAAATTAAATAAAATAGGAGATAAAGGACAGCCTTGACGAGTTCCGTTTTTGATTTGTATTCTTTTGGAAAGAATTCTATTAATATATAAAGTTGTGTAAGGGTTGTCATATAATTTTTGTAATATTGAAATAAAATCTTGAGGTATATCAAAATATGGTAAAATGTCAAACAAAAATTTTAAATTAACTCTGTCAAAAGCTTTTTGTGCATCAATTATAAGTGCATACACATTAAAATTCCTATAATTGGCATAAGAAATTAATGCATGAAGTGTTAAAGTATTATCGGCAGTTTGTCTGGTATTTATAAATCCGGCCTGTTCATTAGATATTATTGAATCTAAACCCTTCTTCAACCTATTAGCTAAAATAGAGGTCAAAATTTTCATATCTATATTTAAAAGTGAGATAGGCCTATAATTATCCGGGTTTAGAAAGTCTGCATTTTCTTTAGGTATGAGAATTGTTCTAAATGCATTAAAGTGAGGATCATTAACTTTATTATTGATTATATAATTAAATACATGTGAAAGTATTTTGCCAAAATTATCACAAAAGGTTTTATAAAACTCCATAGTCAGACCGTCCGGTCCTGGTGCTTTATGAGATTTCAACTTTTTAATTGTGTCTATTATCTCCTCAGAGGAGATTGGTTTGATTAAATCTATTTGATATTTTTCACCTATTTTCGGAAAAATGATTTTTTGTAGAAAATCCTTATTAGTCTTATTTGTGGGTAATTCCTGATGATCTCCATAAATTTGAGAAAATGTTAATTCAAAGGTATTCATAATATCTTCGGATTTTGTATATCTTTTATTATTAAACTGTATTTCAGGAATTTGAGAAGGTGTTTTCACTTGATTAATAATACGAGCTAGAGCTTTTGATGGGGTTTGAATATGATTAGCATACTTTACCAATAATTTATGTTCATGAAATGACATCACTAAAACTTTTAAGTTTTCACTTCTCTTAGTATACTGCAGTGCTGCTGTGTCTCTGAGAAAAACATGGTGGAATGTTGTTTTCAGAGTTTTAAGTGCTGGGCTGGGCTGGGCTGGGCTAGTGTACTGCACGTGTAATTGCCTGATTCTGATTGTTTTCACCTGCTAGCTCTGCTGATTCTCCCTGGTTGACTTCCTACTCTTTGTTGTACTTCCTTTTCCCTTTCTGTTTCCACAGGGGGCAGCGCCGTTCACACAAGCGCAAACACGAGCACACCAGCTCACACACACGCACATATGCTTACATGGCCTAACACTTGCTAATTCCTGCTTAAATGCACGCACACAGGCGCAAATGCGCTTACACAGATTTCAACATCCTTACACATACTTACTCCAGGTTAAACGCGTGCACACAGCCGCACACGCGCACACACAGTCTTACTCGGGTTCCCGGGTGTGCACACACGCTCAAACACATTGCAGCCACTTCAACCAGAAACTTTAGTGCTATCCACGGCATATACCTTCTATTTCTTGACTTTAGCTAGGATACCTGGTGACCACCTCTTCCAGTGATGAATAACTGACAGCAGACACATGCCACTCTGCTCCAATGAGTTTACATTCTTTCATAATACCCCCCAGTGATGTCACCTATCTTCTACTCTGTTACTTCCCTTATCCTACTCTTACACTCCACTGACTGTGCTCATTTGCTATCTAAACTTGGGATTCACTATCCTTACCCTCATTTGCTTAGGACTGCCTACTAATACTTGGTTACATCTCTTAGACTTAGTTCCACCGTTAGCAACCTCTACTTAGTAGCCATGTTGTCTTCAGCCTGCCATTCACTTGCATTGTATAGTATGATATTCTATAATTTCCCTATTTGTGCCTTTTAATTTTTGGTTTTCTGGTTTTTAGAGCAGAGCACATTTGCGCAGCGGGGCGCTATGCTTAAACCTTGGAGATTGAGGAAAAAAAATTATTTATTTTTCAATATTGCATCAGGGAACATTGCCAATGGCCATATATTTGGCCATTGGCATGCTTCCTCAACTGGATGTAGCCTTTATTTGGAGCTGTCACGGCTCCGTTTTGCTATTTGCAGAATGGTACTCAGTTGTCAACAGAGTACATTTCTGCAAATAACACTGCTCTTACTCGGACAGGTTCGGGTTTCCTGGATCACAAATTTACCTCATTTGCATGCCTTTCGGCAGCAAATGAGGTAATTATCATATCCTAACCCTGACCATGTAAGAGCCATTTTAGGAGCTCTCTTGCACGCCCTTGCCGGCAGTTCCTGGATCGCTCATCAGACATGTTGGCTGCATGGAGTCTTACTCTACTCTTAGACTCCGTGCAAGCCTTTATGAATCCGGCTCATTGTTTACTGATACATATGTAATGTCCTACACCGCTGTATAATATGTTAATGTAATCTATGTAACTATTGTAATTTTTACTAATTGTCTTGGAGCTTATCTCTCGAGGTCTCCTCTGAAAATAGGCACTCACCCAGTCAGACTTTCCTTGTAAACAAATGTCAAATAAGTAAATAAAATAAATAAATGTATCCTGTCAATGAGACAGTTGGCTACCCATCTGGTAATGTAGGGGTTAATTACCAATTTGGGAGAGTTTCTCTAAAACTCCTTACTGAGGGATTGGGTCAAATGCCTTGGCTGAATGAAGATAGATGGCATGCACTGTCATTCCCTCATCCAGCTCCTTGCTGACTTTCTCAAAGAAGTCAACCATGTTTATCAGGCATGATTTCCCTTAAACGAATCTGAACTGCGTTGGGTCCAGAGTTTGGAGATTACCTATGTCCTTGTTAATAAGGCCCATAATGGTTCTTTCTATGGCCTTGAAGATGAGGTTAGTCAAGCTTATAGGCCTATAAATCCCAGAGTCGGTTGACTGTCCTCCTTTGTGCAGAGGGATTAGTGTTGATGTCCTCCATTGCACCAGAACATAGCCAGTTTGCAGGCTGTGATTAAACAAGAATCCAAGAAAGTCTGCTAGGTCATGTTTTAACTTCCTTAAAAGGTAAACTGGGATGTTGTTTGACCCCATTGAGACTGTGTTTTTGGCCTTTGAGAGCACCGAGATGAACTGTTCTCTTGAGATAATAGGCTGAGGAAAGGTGACGGGCATACTCTGGGGGAGGACTGGATGGGACAGGGGGTGAAGTTTTCTCTAACTTTGTCAGCTAGCAGGTTGGCTATTGCCTCCAGTTGAGTATGGGTGGTGCTATCCACAGCTAGTAAAGCACATAGCTGGGTATTCCCTTTTAGGTTTTGGACACAGTTAAAGAATGACTTTTAATTATCCTTAATTATGGAGGCTATTTTTGTTTTGTAATTAGCTTTGGAGGACTTGACAAGATCTCAAATTTGTTTGTTTAAGCTAGGGAGGGATTTCTTTCTCTGCTAAGTCAATTCCCTCTTGTTCCTGGGCATTAGTTTCTTTCTTTTGTTGTATAGTCTGTTTATATGAGGGGGTCCACCAGGGTGGCTTGTTTTTTTTTTGCAAAGCCTGGTTCTAATCTGGTCAGGTATAGCTGATTCTATACAACTGCTTAAGTATTTATATAGGGTATTGGTGTACATTTCTGCATAGGAGTCCATGTTATCTGTGTTTGAGGGGGCTTTGAAACTTCTTATACCATCACTTAGTAAGAGGTAGTTTATCTTTGAAAAATTCTTAAGAGTTTTTGAGCTTCATGGGGTGCCTGGTCTTGTAATTACATCAAACAAGACTGATTTATGGTATGATCTTACCAGGAAGGACATCACATGGGGTGTGTGCATTGCTTTCCCATGCTAGTGAATATTGTGTCCAGGACATTTGAGCCTCTTGTGGATGTGCTTACTAGCTGTTCCAGAGCATCTGTATTGACAAAGTCCAAGAACATCTGAGCCAGCATGTCTGTAGCCATGTATGTTTCCAGTCAATGGTAGGATAATTAAAATCTCCCATGAGTAAGGTTTTGGCATGTAAGAAAATGGCTCCAGCAAGTCCGGATATGCAGTATGCTTTTCCTGTTTTATGGTGGGGGACCTATAGCTAGCTATGATGTGGTAGGGGGCTTTGCCTATAGTTAATTGGACATGGAGTAACTCAAGAGAGTCATACTGTTTGACTAGTCTTGAGGTGTACCTATCCTTAATGAAGATGGATAAGCCTCCTGCTCTTGTTCTTTCATGCTCAGTTTGTGGTCTGAACGTATGGAAGGCATTGTAGCCCTGCATGGCTGGGGTGCTTTCCTTGCCTTTGAACCATGTCTCGGTGACTGCACAGATGCCAGCATCTTCCAAAGTGAGGAGAGCCTCCTGCTCTTGTTCTTTCATGCTCAGTTTGTGGTCTGAACGTATGGAAGGCATTGTAGCCCTGCATGGCTGGGGTGGTTTCCTTGCCTTTGAACCATGTCTCGGTGACTGCACAGATGCCAGCATCTTCCAAAGTGAGGAGTGCTTTCAGGGAGTGCAGTTTCTTGTTTAGACTCCTAGTATTAAGCATCAGTACCCTGAGTTCATCTAGACAGGATTTTGTTATGTTGGGAGGTTGGTTATTTTGACACTGCCAAAAAAGGTACAATGGGGTGGCTAATACCTTTGCCAGTATCCAAAAGCCTACAGGAGACAGGTGCAGACCATCTCTGGCAAAGCAATTTGGTCTGTCAACCTTGTCTTCACAGGCTGACAGATATTGGCTCTAATTGGACTGACACCAGTAGCTAAGCCAATTGTCAAAGTCAATAATTTTTTTGCTTGTATTGTATCATCCTTGGAGAAGGTAGAATGCAGCTAGTTGAGCGACTTGAGTGTTTGAGTGACTTGATGGATCCTGGCACTTGACAGGCAGCTAACTGTAACCCACTCCTTATCTAGCTTGGTGAGGGGAACATCTGTGTGTCTCATAATGGAGTCACCTATGACCAATACATTAGGTTTTAGGGTGTTGCACCTTATGGGCTTATTTGTTGAGATACTGGTGTATGTTTTATCATGTGTTGTCATTGTTTTTTGCATTGTTATGTGTGCAAGTGGTTTCTTGTTTGGGAGGCCTCTGATCTTTTAATAAGTTTATAGTGAGTACCTTTACATACGTGGATTTATGTGTCTGTTTAGTGTGGGATGTCTATGTGTGTTGACATCCTGTTAGGCATTCAGTTTGTCCTTATGTGAGAGTTTTGCCTCCAATTTCATAATGTAACTACATCTCTCACATAAAGTATTTATTACAGGAGTAAGTAGTTGTCAGTATACATGGGACAATTGCTACATTGCCTCAGGATACCAATGTCTATCTGGCTGGCCAGAGAGATAATGGGAAACTGACCATCCACGATAGCAAGTTCTTACTGTGTATTTTATTAAGGAAGGCAATGGGTTAATTTGACAGAACTGTCCTGGTAACACAGAGACTACAAGAGGGACCTATACTTTGTGTAGGCTAAAGTTGATCAATAAGACAATACTGCTCAGTGCATAATTGAGTTTCTCCTAGAGCAGCAGAAAAGCTTGGAAGGGTTTCACTGACAGCTGATTAGGGAAAACTGAGCTTCTAAACTTTTTGTATCTATGCAGGGGTACTGCCAACAGCTGCTGAATGAAGAGCAATGCCGTGCAAATGTGAGGCTTAAATATGAGCCAAGGGAAGCAAGTTTTAAGCTAACTACCAATCAGGAAAGCACACAACAAGCTTTTCACCAGCAATCCCCAACAAAGACAGGTTAGATCAACTGACTTGTCACAAGAGTCCATAAAAACACCTTTTTAATGTAGAATAGCTGTTTTGAAGCACAGGTCTAACAAGACCACACAAACTGCCTGCAGCAGCCCTACAACTAACAGACATAATTTAATACAATGCAATTAACTACTTAAAAAAGCAGTAGGCAATACAGTTGTTTTTGTTTTATTTTGTATTTTTGCTATAAAGTGCAAAAATAACATCAAATAGCTGAATAAACTGCTATAGTACAGTCACAGTATAAAGAGAAGTGCAAAACGACTTATTTTTGTCTTTTCAATAGTGGATTGCTCCTGGTAAAAGCAGATTCTTATCAATCAGTAGCAATGTCGCCAAATGACAAGCAGCTATAATTTTCAAAGCCAAAGCCCACACAAATGTGAGGCTTAAATACGAGCAAAGAGAAACAAGTTTTAAGCTAACTACCAAACAGGAAAGTACAAAATAAGCATTCCACCAGCAATCCCCAACTCAGACAAGTTAGATCAGCACAGTTCTACCACAAGGGTGCAGAAAAACACCTTCTTAATGTAGAATAGCTGGTTTGGAGCCCAAGAGTAACAAGACCCCACAAACTACCTACAACAGCCTTACAACTAACAAATACAATACAGTCCAGTGCAATTAATTATATAAAGCAGCAGCAGACAGTGTAGTTTTGTGAAACTGCTGAAGTACAGTATATAAGAGAAATGCAAAAAAAAATACGTAGAGCCCTTTTGTGCGTTTCCCAGCTCAGACAGACCAGTTAAACACCTACTGCCACTAGATGAATAATCCCAGTCCTCCTAATGTCAAAACACAGTAAAGGATTGGCTAGAGTAAAATGTTACCACAAACAAACTTAAATATATGGATAGAGCAGTGCACTTTAAACAGCTTATAAAAGTATGATTATTCAATAAAAGCACTTTGCTTTAAATAAATGAGCCAAGAACCACTCAACTGTACAGAATTTATAAAGGCACTAAAAACAAGATAAGCTGATTAATAAGCCCCAGCCAATAAAACTACATGCAGAAACCTCAAGTGTTTCCCCAACCTATGCAGACCAGGCTATATCCCACTGACCTCTTGATGTACAAACAAGTGCTTGCTGGAGTGTAAAATATGCTACTTTATTCAGCAGCTAGCTAGGTAATCAATTGAGTTCAAGTAAATCGGTCATCAATGGGAAAATGTGTATTTTCAATATAAGCACAAGAAAGACAAAGAAATAATTCAAGATATCAACGGCAGTGTGGAAAGCAAGGAGCTTATTAAGCTTAATTTACAGTAGGGTTGGGCAGCATAAAATCACCAGGTTTAAAAAGCAGATAAAAAAGGGAGGGTAGGTAGGGAAAACTAGCAGGGGAAACACCAGCAGTGCTTTAGTTTATGCAGTCTTTTCAGAAAAAGACTAAGGCCAAGCAATTCAGTGTATATTTAAGTAACACTCAAGAAACTATTTAACCAATGAAAAATGTTTGAAATGTGCAGCATAGATTTAAGTGTCTATCTATCACATAGAACAAAATCACTAGGCCAAGCAAATCAGCTCTATTAGTCACAGACAATATATATATATATATAAATATATATATATATATATATATATATATATATATATATATATATATATATATATATATATATATATATATATATATATATATATATATATATATATATATATATATATATCTGTTTAGACAGACCACACTTGTGATGGTCTCCATCTGTCACCTCTAGGCTTTTGGATATTGGCAAAAACATCCATCCTTATATTGCTTTTTAGGCATTGTCAAACAGACAAACCTTCCAATATAACAAAATCTACTCATGGCAAGCTAAAGATGTTACTGCTTGATGCTAGGAATTTCAACAAGAAATGGCAATACCTAGAAGCTCTCCTCACCATAGTGAATGCTGAAGTTTGTGCAATTACAGAAATATGGTTTAAAGCTATGGAAAGTACTCCAGCAGTGCATGACTATAATACCTATCATACACTCTGTTCACCCACTGAACATGAAAGAGTAAAAGGCGGAGGTGTCTCTGTCCACATAAGGATCATCTCATCTCAAGGCTAGTCAAACAATACAGAGTGCTTGAGCTACTTCATGTCCAGCTAACCATGGGAATAATCTAGTACCATATTATTGCTAACTACAGGTCACCCTCCATGAACCAGGAAACCAACATATCATACCAAGAATTACTTGAATCACTCACCATCCAGCCCAATACCATACTTACAGGTGATTTTAACTACCTGCCCATTAACTGGGAGGCAAACTGACCACTAACATACAGGCCCAAATATTTCTCAACTTTGTAATTTCAAATGCCGTGGAGCAGCTGGTGCTCACAAATATGGGAGAGCACTGCACGCAGCACATGTGATGTTCTCAGTGGTAAGACCAAAACATAAAGCGGTTACCCTGGAAAGTAAGATAAACTAGATTCCTCAAAGTACCCCAAAAACTTTAAGAATTTTTTTAAGGCAAGCTACCTCGTATTAAGTGATGGGATAGCTAGAGTCTAAACTCCCCCAAATCCAAAAAACACAGAAGCTAATGTAGAGGAATACACAAAAAGCCCTGTACGACCACATAAGCAACTACAAAGCAATACTGAACCAAAATAAGCTCATCTCAAACAATAAAAACAAATAACTCTGGTGAAATTGTGGTCTTAATAGGTTATACAACAAAAGAAAGAAAATCCTGTGGAGAAGTAAGACAGAATGTACACAACAAAGCAATAAGTCCCTCATTAGTATAACCATGAATCAGGGAACTAGTCAAGTCTCTGAAAGCAGACTTTGAGGTAAAAATAGCCTCCAAAGCTAAAGATAACTATAAGTCATTTTTCAGTTATGTCTACAATTGTAAGGGCAATTAGTTATATATGGTATCTCCTATATTCAGCCAGAAGACATAGCAAATCTGATAGCCAATAAATTCAGCTCAAACTTTACTTTACTTCTCCATCACCTCCAGTATTCCCCAAGAAAAAACCTCCATCACTCCTCTGCTAATTATCACCAATGAACAGATAGTCAAAGCACTCTCTAACACTAAAAGCATAGCACCAGTGGGATCCGATGATATACCAGGTTGCCTCTTAAATAGAGTAAATCAGGACCTATCAGGCCCAATAGGATTAGTATTTAACCACAACCTCTAGACTTTTTCTGATAGAATAAAGAACAGCTATGGTCAACCCTCTGTGTCAGGGAGGACCAACAAATGACCAAAAAAATTGCAGACCTATAAACTTGGTTACTCTTGTTTCTAAGGCCAAGGAAAAAAAATAATCCTGGACCTGATAAATAAAGACATAGGAAAACTCCAAACTCTGGATTCAACCCAATTCAACTTCACCAAGTGCAAGTCATGTCTACTAAATATGATAGACATCTTTGAGAAAGTCACTAAAGCCATGGATGAGGACAAAACAGTACATGCCACCTACCTTGACCTGGCCAAGGCATGTGACACAATTCCCCACTCAGGTATTATAAGTAAACTCACAAAACTAAGTATAAATTCCTACATTACCAGATTCATAGCTAATTGGCTTAAGGACAGGACATTTGGTTAAAGTGGGTGATTCAAGTTCCAGCAAGAGGCCACTTACTAGTAGTATGCCACAAGACTCAGTGCTGTCACTATTCTTGTTTGGAGTATATATGAGGGCCTCTGGATGACAAAGTTTGCAGATGATGGCAGGCTGGGTGCAATCAGTGAACCCCCCAGTAATGCAGATATCCTTCACATGGGTCTAAATCAGGCAAGTGATTCATATAAGAAACACTACATGAAAATAAACATGAAGAAATACATTATCATACCCTTTGTGAAATCTAACACCCCTGCTAAATACACATTAACAACATACTTCTAAGAGTAGACTCAAAGGTAAGGGATCTAGGTACCCAGGTACATAGTAGCTGGCAATTTGGCCATCATGTGTCACAGTGTTGAGGAAGTCATTCTATCTGCCACAACTTATAAGTAAAACCCAGGGAGATTATGGTCCCACTGTACACAGCCCTCATTAGACCAATATTCAAGCAGATGTGCCATTTCAAATGTACTTGACTAGGCACCTACAACTACTGGAGTGATCTCGGATGTTCCTCACCAAGAAAATATTGGGTGTCAATAACATATCCTATGTGGACAGGCTAAAAGCCGGTTCCCTTTACTCTGTCTCCTACCAACTGTTAAGGGGTGACCTATGCCTGACCTACACGACATTCACAAATACTGCCTTGATGGACCTGATACATTTCTACAAGATGAACAGTACAAGGGTCACCCATTCCAATGATCTAAACTTAGTCAATTAATCAAACAGAACATGCTGGAGAGAGAGGTACATATCCCAGAGATTGCTGCTTCTTTGGAATAGGCTTCAGGTTTACATGAAGCAGAGTTCTTCCCTGGCTCTCTTCAAGACCAGTGTGGATCAATGTATGGGGAATCATAAATTGACACCTGGAGGGGTGCCTATGTCCCTTATGGCCAGGGACAATCTGTGAAATCTGTCAAATACTCACGGCATAGACACAAACCCACACCACTCACCCGCTGTTAGGTGCCATATACTCGGTAAAATCATGGTATATTGGCTAGGCTTGTAAAGGCTCTAGAGCCATTAGCCTAGTAATCTCCTATGTGCCTATTAACCTATGAACAAGAAAACACAGCATAGCCAAAGAAAGAAACAAACAAACAAACAAACTGTAAAGAAAAAATGTAGCAAACAGGGTCTTAATGTGAGTACGTCTCTGTCATAAATGATGTGCAGGAGATCAATAAAGTTAATAAAACAACATATTAAATGATACAATAGTGGTTCTGTTGTAACTTCTGATCAGGAGTCTAAAGATAGCAATCACACATTGCATGATATAGTCTTGCCTGAATGTATTTCTATGGCTAATACAAGCATTGGGAACTGGCACGTACATGTGAGAAAGAGTATGATGTTGGCACATCAGGGAGTCATTCAGAGATTAAAGTGATGTGAAATCAGATGTTACCCTACATCCTTGAAGCACTGTGTTGTCTAGATGAGATTTAAGGTTTTTGCAATTGTGTGCATTTATCTGTTTATTTATTTAATTATCTAATTATTTGGCTGATTGTCACAACTAAAGACATATGTTTAATGATATAGTCCTAAAGCTAGAGACCTAAAGCTGAGTCAGATGCATGCTTACCTGGGGAAAAAAACAGGTCTAGCTTTAGGTACTGTGTTTCAGAACAATTTTGCCTCCTTGCTCTTGGGTTATAAAAAGTGAACTTTCACACTGAGCACCTATTTTTTCCTTTCTAATGTTACAGCTATCAACATGATTCTATTGCCCAAGTTTTTCTTCTGTGAAAAACACCTGTAATGTTTCAGTTGGTACTGTGCTCACTCACTTGTAAGAACTACTTTTGTATTTTTTTTGTGTACATTCTGTCACCACAAGGTATCCAGGAAGGAATCCTTCATGTCAATTAAAATGGAAAATGTGGGTGTACTAGACCTGTTCAGATATACAAAACCACTGGCAGTAAATCAATATTGTCAAGTCAAGACATTCTCATCCTGTCTAGATTAAACAAGAATTATCAGTGATCATTTCCCAAATCTGAGAGTGTGACAGAAAGGCACATTGAATGATTTGGGATCTGGGCAAAAAGAAATATCAGATGAAGTACTGCTATTCTCAACAGGTATAGATAACCATGAATGATATACCTAGTACAGTATTTGGGCACATCCACTTTGCAAGGTATGTAACTTAAAAATTACGTCTCTAGTGAACAGACAGGGATACACTCTTCTTCTGTGAACTCTTCTGTGATGCTGATTACACATGCTACATAATTTATAGAGTGAACATCGAAACTAGTTGGGGTGGAGCTGGGGAATTAATTGGTGGCAATATCTTCATCTGCAAACATTAGGACACAAATGTAAACTCTCTATGAGGTCACTCTTTACCCTTATTATTATTGAATGATTAAAATATCAAATGCAAACTAAAAACCTCCCTGTTATACACAACCTTTTTGAAATCAATGCCATGAAGATTTTTGAGAGGAATGTTATATTTAGACAGTCTATTTAGAGAGTAGAGAGTGGGGATCCTCAATAACTTTTCACACTTTGGATACTTTGGTACTCTGACATGCTATTAGTCATTATAACAGATTATACCACTGCCATCTATCCTCTTGAGGAAAGTACCAGATCAGGTAGTTACACAGGGCAACAGAAAAGCTCTGATGTACAACTTTGGTATTATCATCAAAATGAAATAATCACAGGTCTCATTTTTGTTTGTATATTCTAGCGGAACTCAGTTCAAGCCATTGCTCTCTAACTATGTTTCACAAACAATAACAACATCACTCTTATGTGAACACAGCACATTTTACAGTAATATATATATATATATATATATATATATATATATATATATATATATATATATTACTAATGCTTCTTGTATTAACAACCGACACAGATAACATGAATGTTGCTACCAGTGAACTGTTAAATTTCTGTCCTGTTAAAGCCTTGTCGTGTGTTAGTCAAATATTGTAATTTATCTGCTTCTAAAGTTATCTTCCCTTGTGTTGACAAATAGACTTCATTTTGTCTAAATAAATGAGTGTTCAAAATTAGACTTGGATATTCCATACATCCCCGATTGTTATATTGCACCATTTTTACATGTAGGCTTGTATGCTAAAAGTCTTCTTATTTATGCTTGTCATTTGTACAAAATATTTTTCCCTTAACCATTGTATAGTTGCCATCTTTAAGTACATAACGAAGCTATGCGCCTTCCTAAATCTATACCAGGCTTTAAATTACTTCCACTCCAGTAGCCTCCCAGATGAGCCTCCTGATCTATGGAATAGGTCTCCTACATAATTAATTCCTTGTTGCTGCCATCCCTTCTAATGCACTGTTTCACTCTGGTCTGTAGTTTATGGGTTGTCCTACAATGCTATATAAAGCAAGCCCAAGAAATACTTATAGTTACCCCTCATTTATTTAACATACATATTCAAAATATTTTGTGCTTTATTGTTGCTCCACCTCTGGTCACCCCTTCATACTTCCCCTTTAAGCTACTCTGGAAAACAAATGATGTATTTGCTGCCACCATATACAGGTAAGAATTGGTCATTTCCCATCTTCCCCATCTTGTGGATAATCTTAGCCTTCCTTTCGCTATCCTACTATCCTTCTCTTGCCATATAAATTTATTGCAATACAGCTTCTATTCAATTCTGATCTTTTTTGAAAGGCAGGAGATGCATGAATACATATAACACCATGGGGACAATTATCATTTGAACTAATGTTTAAAACCTTAATGAATTTTATTTTGTACTGTTTGACAATATGGAGAGTTTTAAATATATTTAGTCCATAAAGACTGATGAGCTCTTTTTAAATAGCAGCTCTTTCCCTTCCCCTTTTACTTTTTCCTTTTCCTCCTCAACTGTATCATCACCCTCCTACAACTTATCTTGCAATTCATCCAGTCTCTCTACCCAGTGCTGTAATACTCTTTCCTTTGTAATTCCAAATCCTCTCTGCTGTTTATAAACCTACATCCTTCTTTAACTTTGTGTTAAAATCTTCTCATTTCACTAGTACCACTGCTGATTATTCTCATATCCAGCTATGTCATCTTATTTATTATTTGCATAATAAATAAATAAATACCAGCATCATTGCTGATTATTCTCATATGTAGCTATTTTATCTTATTATTTAAATAATAAATAAATAAATAAATACATAAATAAATAAATAAATACCAGTACCATTGCTGATTATTCTCACATGTAGCTATTTTATCTTATTTATTTATTATTTAAATAATAAATAAATAAACAAATAAATACCAGCACCATTGTTGATTAGTCTCAAATGTGGTGATTTTATCTTATTATTTAAATAATAAATAAATAAATAAACAAATACCACCACCACTGCTGATTGGTCTCAGATGTAGCTATTTTATCATTTATTACTTAAATAACAAAATAATAAGTAAATAAATACCAGCACCATTGCTGATTATTCTCATATGTAGCTATTATATCTAATTTATTTACTATTTAAATAATAAACAATACATAAATAAATACCAGCACCATTGTTGATTAGTCTCAGATGTAGCTATGTCATCTTATGTATTTATTATTTAAATAATAAATACATAAATAAATGCCATTGCTGATTGGTCTCAGATGTAGCTATTTTATCTTATTTATTTATTATTTAAATAATAAATAATAAGTAAATAAATGCAAGCACCATTGCTGATTATTCTCATATGTAGCTATTACATCTCATTTATTTACTATTTAAATAATAAACAATAAATAAATAAATACCAGCACCATTGCTGATTAGTCTAAGATGTCGCTATTTTATCTTATTTATTTATTTAAGTAATAAATAAATAAATACCAGCACCATTGGTTATTAGTCTCAGATACAGCTATTTTATCTTATTTACTATTTAAATAATGAATAACAAATAAATACCAGCACCATTATTATTCTCATATGTAGCTATTATAAGTTATGTATTTACTATTTAAATAATAAATAATAAATAAACAAATAAATAACATCACCATTGTTGATTAGTCTCAGATGTAGCTATTGTATCTTATTTATTATTTAAATAATAAATAAATACATGTCATCACCGTTGCTGATTAGTCTCAGATGTTGCTATTTTATCTTATTTATTATTTAAATAATAAATAATAAATAAATATCAACACCATTGCTGATAAGTCTCAGCTATAGCTATTTTATCTTATTCATTTATTATTTAAATAATAAATAATAAACAAATAAATACCAGCACCATTGTTGATTAGTCTCAGATGTAGCTATTTTATCTTATTTGTTATTTAAATAATAAATAAATACCATCACCATTACTGATTAGTTTCAGGTGTAGCTATTTTATCTTATTTATTTATTATTTAAATAATAATTAAATAAATAAATACCAGCACCATTGTTGATTAGTCCCAGATGTAGCTATGTCATCTTATTTATTTATTATTTAAATAATAAATAAATAAATAAATAAATGTCATTGCCATTGCTGATTGGTCTCAGATGTAGCTATTTTATCTTATTTATTATTTAAATAATACATAATAAGTAAATAAATGCAAGCACCATTGCTGATTATTCTCATATGTAGCTATTATATCTCATGTAGTTACTATTTAAATAATAAACAATGAATAAGTAAATACCAGCATCATTGCTGATTTGTCTAAGATGTCACTATTTTATCTTATTTATTTATTTAAATAATAATAAATACATAAATAAATACTAGCACCTTTGCTGATTAGTCTCAGAGGTAGCTATTTTATCTTATTTATTTATTATTGAAATAATAAATAAAATATAAATAAATACCAGCACCATTGTTGATTATTCTCATATGTAGCTATTATATCTTATTTATTATTTAAGTAATAAATAATAAATAAACAAATACCAGCACCATTGTTGATTAGTCTCAGATGAGCTATTTTACCTTATTTATTTATTTAAATAATAAATAAATAAATGCCATTGCCATTGCTGATTAGTCTCAGATGTAGCTATTTTATCTTATTTATTTAATATTTAAATAATAAATAGGTTCATAGGTTCATAGGTTAGTACTAGGCTAACTGCCCTTGCGAGCCATTTTAAGCCTAGCCAATTATCCCTTGTGAGATTCAAACCCTGCACCTTGTGTTTGTAAGGTAAACACCTTAACCATTAGGCCACCCTCCCTCCCCTACCTCCCTCCAGATAAATACCAGCACTACTGTTGATTAGTCTCATATGTAGCTATTTTATCTTATTTATTTAAATAATAAATAAATTAATTAATTAACTAATAAATAAATATCACCATTGCTGATTAGTCTCAGATGTAGCTATTTTATCTTATTTATTTATTAAATAAATAAATACCAACACCATTGCTGATTAGTCTCAGATGTAGCTATTTTATCTTTTTTATTTATTATTTAAATAATAAATAATAAATAAATACCAGCACCACTGCTGATTAGTCTCAGACGCAGCTATTTTATCTTATTTATTTATTATTTAAATAATAAATAAATAAATAAATACCAGAACCATTGCTGATTATTCTCATATGTAGCTATTTTATTGTATTTTGTGCAACAATTCTTAAATGCTTCAGTTTTTGAAAAAAAAAACTAATAGGAATATGCCTCTCCAGACTGTAAGATACCATTCTATACATTTTATCATAGCACGAAATGGTAATACTATATGTGTACTCTGATTTAACTTACTAAATATAAATGCTCCAGCAGTATATATTAATTGTCTGTTTAAAGACCCTGTCTGATTACTCAAACAATATATACATTACAATAAAATGACTGTAAGAAGGAACTTTAACAAAGAGAAGGAGCAAATTAAGTAGCAATATATAGAATTTGTGATAATAATACATGCAGAATAATATTCAGGAAGTGGAGTGACGTTTAAGGGAAGTCAGGAATATAGCAATGTATGTAAATGTTGGACTGATGATAGCTACACATTAAGAAAACGTGATTTATAATGCATGCAAATAAAAAACGTTAATATTTTTTTCTTTTCTATTAATGTATGTATGCCTGTGTCTTAAGTGATAATTTGATAAAGGAATTAGCAACAATAGTTGCATTACTTGCAAGATAATTTAATATTAAATCCTGCTGCTACATTGATTTTTTTTCATAATACATTCTCACATACCTCCCATTTCTTGGGACATATCTCATGTTAGGATCCCCTCGCCTTATGTTTGCAGCACTGGTAACTACATACCGGCTCCCACATAAAATGCCATCATTTCTTGAAAGCAAAAAAATTGAAAAAAGATATTGACCTTTTTTACTGAGTGTAGCCTGCCCGTGGAGGGGGGAGGAAAAATTATTTTACACTCAATTTATTTTTGCTGATGAACTTCTTCTGGTTATATATTGGGTTCCTTTGAGTTGTTTTTGAATAAGCTGCTCTTTTTTTCACTTATTCTACTGTTGTAGCCTTTGGAAAGGCTTTAGCAAGGTCCGTGTGGGGCTCTGAAAAGAGCTTACTGTTTTCATTGCTTCGGACTTTGTGGGTTTTAAACTTGTGAGTTTTAGCCCTGAAAAGGGCTGTGGCGGTCATGTGTGGCCTCAGTTGTTTTGTCACTCTAGCTCTGAAAGGGCTGAGGAAACAGTCCTTTGTCACTTAAACTCTGAAAAGAGCTGTTGTGTTGAAATGTTTGTGGCAGTTGTTGGTTGCTTTTTTTTTGTCCTATGTAGCTCTCAAAAGAGCTGTTGTTTTATTTAGTTAGTTAGTTACTCAGTCCCTTATGTTTAAGCCTTACAAGGGGCTGTTTCATAAGGGAGCTTTAACCAGTGTAGCACTACAAAGAGCTGTTTAATTTTGTGGTTATTGGGAAGCTCTAAGGACAAACCTTGAATCTACGCCCACCAGAGGTCTCGTGAGCTCATTGGTCCACCCACAATCCCCACCCCAAAACAGGGGCATAAATATGCACACAACACTGGCTCCCAGGTCATTCTGACCAGCGCTTGAAGAGCACACACAAAAGTCCTTTTAAGGACTAACAGGTAAACGCAAAAGACAACAATATAAATAGGAAGGCTGGCTGTTTTAAGCTGAATCTACCAATAAGCACCAGAGACAGAACTCCACAGCCCTTATCAGGATCTCTGTCCACCATGCAACTAAACAGCTCTTTTAAGATCTTATACAACAAATGACTGAAACTCTTCAAGAGCTCTCAACATAACTGAACCAAGGCATCCTAGCACACCAAAAATGAGGGCACAATAGCTCTTTTTAGATCTTCCCAATAACCACAAAATTAAACAGCTCTTTGTAAAGCTACTCTAGTTAAAGCTCCCTTATAAAACAGCCCATGATAAGGCTTAAACATAAGGGACTGCGTAACTAACTAACTAACTAAATAAATAAAACAACAGCTCTTTTGAGAAAAAAAATAGCTCGGTACATTAAGTCCTAGTATAAAAGAGTGCCCAATCCGGGTATTCACAAAGGTGCCAGGACTGAAAGAAATGACAGTGTGTAGAAGCCTCAAGACATAGAAACATTCCTAAAATAGGGTAAGACCTGGCTCAGGGGGGGATGATGCCCACCCCAACTATTGTAGAAGGAAGTAGTATTCCACAAAAACAACAAAAATTAACAGGCTAAAAAAGAGCCATAAAATGATAGAGTAGACTGTTGAGGATAAGAAAGAAATTATGCATTGTTACTATTGGGCTGCTTAGAAAAAGAAGTGACAGTGGAAGTACAAAAATAAAAAGAACAAAGCCTAGAGATTTTTGAAAGGTAGAAATTAAGAAGCATGGGCATGGGAAAGAAATACAGATCGGATATGCTGCAATATTTATGCAAAGGAGAATGCCAAATTAATTTATACAAAAAGCAGCTCCAAAGATATTTAAAGAGAAATACAGGCAAAGAGATCAAGATATGGAAAATTTCACAATACAAAACATAAGAACATAAAAAGGAAATGTAGAACAAAAAAAATTATTAAAGCTGAAGTTGTGGAATACCATCAAAGTGAAAGATTACTGTAGAAACTCTAACAGGTTATGTCACAGCATGATGGAACAAAGAATCCTCAAAATAAGGAAGAACAGGTGGAGCTGGGGACATCTGAAGAAGAAATATGGACATGGGAAAGAAAAAGATATTTAATATGGTGTTATATTTATTCAAAGTAAAAAGCAAAGCTAATCAGTTAAAAAAAGCACCAAAGATATTAGAAGAGAAATACAGACAAAGGCATCCATATATGGAAAATTTCAGAATACAAAAAATAAGAAAGCAACGTGGGAAAGTAGAAAAGAAGATTAGTAATGAAAAAGTTAAATATATAGAAACTGAAGTTATGGATTACCTGCAATGTGAAGGATTTAATACAGTGAATCCAACTCTGGCAATGTTACGGTATGATGGAACAATGAGTCCCCGAATTAAGGAGAAACCGTTAAAATAGGAAGCAACTGATCATTTGCTCCATGAAGATACTCTGGAGCAATTAGTAGGAAACCAGTTCAATAGTTTAGTTGGAATTGCACAACAAGGGAAGGAGCAGAAAACAGTGTAATTCTGATGCAGTCAATGTTTTAGAGTGATAGGCCAGTGAGTTCCCATATGAAAGAGCAGTGGATGATGCAGGATGCAGCTGAGGAGACTATGTCAAAGGATGTTCTGGAATTTTATGTAGAATGCCCACAGGAAATTGAGAGTAAAGAATGTGCCTTGAATTTAGAGGAAAATGAGCTAAGGGAAGATTTGTTTGATTTAATAAAGATGGATAGACATATTAAGACTGATGAAAAAAATAGATACTATACATTCAATATGACCCAAAATGTTAGAAGTCTGATAAAACAAATGAACACAGAAATCAAGACTATTAAAGAAATTCATGTGATGTAACCGAAACAAATAGGAGTCATTACTGTGCACCTAAATTAATAATACATAGTCTTATCATGTAAATACAGGGCAATAAGGGAAAGGAATGGAAGAAACCAAATGCTATCACAGAATTATTAAATAGAGAAAACTATAAATCAGTTACGACAAAAGGTGCCAATGTTAGAACAGTATAGAATAGGAAACAAATCAACAAAAATATTTTGGAAGACAGGCTTGATAAAAGCAATATAGTATTGGAACAGACTAGGATCTATTGTACACTTTTACAAATAATAAATCAAAGATGTCAGCACAGGTAGAAAAACTTAGAAGATATGCAGAGATAAACAAAAAGGAAAAGTACAAAATAAGCAATTCATTGATGACCCAAAACATGTTTTATAGACAATTGGGAATTAAAGCAAACCAAAAAAGAAGAAATAGACACATTTTGGATAAATCTCTATAAAGACCCTATGAAACATAACAAAGATGCTGAAACAATAGAAGAAGTGAAAGAAATGGTAAGAAGTTCAAATATACAGGATATGAAATGGGATGAAGTGACAGCCAGCAGAATTGAAACAAATCTGAGAAAATCTCCTAAATGGAAAATGCCAGCCCCAGATGCAGTACCTAACATCTGGATAAAAGTAAACTTCCTTACACAAATATATAGTCCTGAGTAAGGACTAGATATATGTGTACCCCAAACAGACACCAACATGGTTAACAATAGGAAAAATTATTAAGAAAAAAAACTGCTATCCTAAAAACTATAGATCAATAACTTGACTTCCAACAATGTATAAACTACTTGCTGGAATTGATGCCAAGAAATTTTGGCAACAGAACAAAAAGGTAAGAAAACAGTCACAGAGAACAAAATATCATTTGTTGTTTAATAAAGTCATAATGGAAAATTGTAAGAGATTATAAAAAAGCATTTGACAGTGTCCCACATTTATGTTTAAAGGAGTGCTTACAGATGCATAAGATGCACCCTACATCGATCAGTTACATTACAGTGACCATGAAACAGTGGCAAACCACTTTATAGTTAAGCCATGATAAAGGATAATTTATTATTCCAGGGATAAAAAAGCAAAGGGAGATCAGGGTGACTCCTTATTACTGCTGCTCTTTTGTCTTGCCCTTAACCCATTAAGCTGTCTGTTTAACAGATTAGGTTATAGTAACAATTTGGCTCTCAGGTAACAACAAAGTGTAAAATCTTCTCACCTTCCTTTTATGGATGATTTAAAACTGTACAGTTCACCAGATAAGGTACAGAAAGCACAACTGGAAATGGTCAACTCTTTCTCAGATGATATAAGAATGTCATTTAGTCTTGATAAATATGCAAAAGCAACATTTAAATCAGGAAGGCTACAGCACCAAGAAAATATCACTCTGTGACAGGAATGTGCTATAAGGGATCTTGAGCAGGAGGGAGTGTATAAATATTTGGGAATTGATGAAGAATTGACAAAAAAATATTAACAAATGTAAATAAAACTCAGTCAGGAAAATTTTAGAAGACTAAAATTAATATTGAAAACAACCCTGACATCTAGAAACAAAGTCCAAGCTATTAACCAATTTGATCTTCTTACTCTGACTTACATTTTTTGGATGATTGACTGGGCTCAAAAGGTATTGGATCAGTTGGACAGAAGAATAAGAAAAATGCTTCATGCTTATCAAATGATACATAAAAATCAGTGTATACCAAGATTATATATTCCTCATTCTGAAGGATGTGTGGGCTTCCTAGACAGTTATTACACGTATAGATCTGCAATGATAGGACTGTATACTTATCTGCTGATCTTATCAGATCCAAACATAGTGAAAGTTTTAAAACATGAAGACAACAAGTCTAAGATGACTTCTGTGCTTAGTTTAGCAGAACCATATCAGTGTCACATGGGAATGGAAATCAAATCTGGAGTAGACAAAAATTAGGCTGCAACTGAATGTGCCAAAATCAAAAGAACGAATAAGGAGAGGGATCAGATGAAATGTGGAAAAGACATAATTATAGTTACAACGATAGAAAACTCTTGGAACAACCTTATGTCAATCAGGATCTGATGTAGAAATGGTTAAGGAGAGATGAATTTAAACCAAAAGATGAAAGGTTAATGTTGGCTGCAAAGGATAGTGGACTACATGCACATTGGTTTACAAAGTCCATTGAATGCGTGGGAAAAACCAACAAATACAGGTTCCGTAAAACAGAACTGGAAACTGTCAGACATTTTGTTGATGGGTGTGATATACCAATGGCAGAGGACCTATCAGCTTAAAGGCATATTAATGTGGCAAGACTGTTGCATTGAGGATTGAGCGAGCATTACAATATTGAAGTAGCTGCGAAACATTGGAAACATGAATCACAAAGTATATAGAGAATGTACCTTTAGTGTACATAATCTGTATTCAAGAACACCCATACCACTTTTTTTGCTTTCTAGTCCATTAGAAAGATTACACTAAGTGTATATGTAATCTACACTTTGTGGTAACATTTATGAAGTTCCCTCAGTATTTAAGGCTGCTTTTTGGTTTAATTATTTAAATCAGTAAGAAAACTAAAAATAGGAGGAAGAAGGTGTGAGTTATGTTTGCATTGTCTGTTCACTCAGGATGGTGTACACTTTTAGTGTAGGTGTTACTGAATCCAGGGTATATCACATGGGGTCACCGATTACCAACAGTTCAAAAACAAATGTGAGAAAATCAGATATAGTAGTCCATGAAAAGAAGACAAATGTAGAACCGATCATTGAAATTGCCACACCCAATGATTACAGTGTCTTATGTACAGTGAGACACAAAGTTATAAAATACCAGGCTTTGCAGGCAGAAACTAGGGCAACAGTGAAGGATACCCAGACAGTTCCCATAGTAGTAGGATTAATGGGTCTCATAAAAAATAACTTACAATCATATTTAGATATGCTGCCAATACATGTAACTCTATATGAATTGCAGAGTCAGTCTGGGCACATTGCGGTTGCAGTGAAGAGCACTTTTGGCTAATATCAAAGATTAAAACAAGAATAATTTTACAAACTTTAATCACAGTTTGACTAAGAAGTGGGGTACATTCCCCTCATGGTATTACAAACCCAAAAGACTTTGAAAAATTAAACTGTGAGAACACTCAAAACACAGACAGATAAAGCATATGAAATGTAAGCTTCTATAATCCACACTCCCTCTCAGACACCATAACCTGTACCCTTTTCTTTCTAGTGCAGAATGAGTATTTGTGTGCTTCGTATCTTACCAGTATATGTCTTGGTTGTTTTACACTCACAGACTAATTTGGCATATACCTTGTATGAGTTCACTCCACTTTAATTGGTGTAGTATATAACACAAGGTCAATTCCTTTTGCTCTTTCATGTACCACTGTGATATGCACATTCCTGCTGCAGGTTCAGTTTTCCACATCTATCTCCTTTTCTTTCAAGATATTTTATTCAGTAAGAGATCATATTTCTCCTTCAAGATGATATTCTCTGGTGGTTTCCTAGTAGAAGTCCATAGCATCTATCCCCTCATTATCTACACAGCCAGGTGTGTTCTAACTCACCTAATTTCACATTGAAATGTTGCTTTCACATGGAGCCATTAGTCTTCACCATCAGCATTTCATGAATGCAGAACTGATTTGAGTCTGACAGTTCAGGACTATACAACATCACTTCCCATTTTGGATTTCTTCTCCATCAAATCTTCCAATATCTCTGTTGCCTTGCTTATTTTCCTTTTACCTTTTTGCTTGAGTTAAGTTATGTAAAATCACTGTGTACGTTTACACCTAATTCCACATCCCTCTAGCACTTGAAGTATTGCAGCTAATTACATTTAATCCACAGAGAAATTTAGGAGAAAGTCTGCACTAATGATCGGTATCTGCTAAGTAGGGTGTCCATGTATTAATGAAGGGTATCCACCAAGCAGGGTGTTTGTATACTAATGAAGGGTATCCACCTAGCAGGGTGTTCATGTCATAATGAAGGGTATACAACAAGCAGGATTTTCATGTGCCAATGAAGCGTATCCCCCCAAGCAGGGTGTTCATGTGCTGATGAAGGGTATCCACCAAGCAGGGAGTCCATGTGCTAATGTCCACCTAACAGGGTGTCCATGTGCTAATGAAGGGTATCCACCAAGCAGGGTGTTCACTTGCTAAAAAAGGTAACTACGAGGCAGAGTGTCTACATGTTATAGTCAGGCCTGACCATGTACAAAACAGTACATGGATTAGTTGTTACTAGTGTGAAAGTCTGACTTATTCTGGTAGCTTTGCAGCAAAAGGAGTTAGTACATGAAGAAACCCAAGGCTCCCCAAAGATAACACAATGCTGCAGCCAGATTTTTAAATTCCCATCTATCCAGGAACAACCCCTAATCTGAAGGATAATGTAGATAGAGGGGTCAAATTGGGGGTGGGGGTCAACTGTCTGTCTGATCATCAGAGTAGTAAGGTGAAAAAAGTTTCAGAAAACAATTCTTATAAAAATACCTTATTCTAAAATATTAATTTACAGAATTTAACTAGTAAGCCTAACTTATGAAATCCATGTGATTTTTAACAAGTCTAAAATGAAATGCACAAGTGCCATGAACAGCATGACCCAATTTTCAATAATTCCACAAGGTAGTACTGAAATAAATAAAGACCTTTATTAAAGTTAAGTGCTTTTGTCCAAAAAAATCAAGACTTCATCAGAATTGTTTTTACGATGTCACAGGTTTAAATAACCATTTAGTAGTCACATGACTAAACCATTGCCTAAGGTTAAAGTGCACTTGCCCACTAAGATAAAAATAAATAAAAAAATCAAGTATTTAAAATACAAATAAAAGACTTCTTGAGTTATTTATAAACTAATATTCTAACAGAAAGAAATGTTTTATTATATTTATTGCTAATAGCAGTCTATTTATCCTTCTTTGATTACTGTCATTATTTTAGGTGGGTAAAGTGGAGAGAACCATATACAAGCATATTTATGAGCACAATTATGATATAGAAAATAAAAATGACAATAATGCACTTTTTAGACAGAGTAACAAAATAACAATATCAAAGCGGAGTCACCAGGCAGGAAAAAAACAGGGACTCTGAATCCTTCACATATAAAAAAAGTATATTTATTAAAACAAATGATAACCGCTTTCACAATCAAGCTTCATCAGACCTTCCTAACACCAAAAAAGTCACTCCATTTATAAGCATTCAAATATCCAACATCCAATATGAAGAATACATCAATTAAAAAATTATTAAATATTTAAAGGAAACTATTGATGAAACATCACTGAAGAGACATATGGTAATAATCAAAGACCATAAATTATGCTTCCCATTCTATACAAAAATAGAACAAATAAAATAGTCTATCAAAAGAATCAAATGAAATAAGAACATATAAAATATATAACATATAATGTAAAGCTTTCATTTCTGAAGTCTTCTCTTCTTAAGCAGGGGCTTAATAGAGGCCTTCTCATTTAAGCCTCTCCCCCTGTCTGCCCGAAGCATAATAATCCAATGTGTTTCCCTATGTTCTGTATGTGTCACAATATCTCCCTCCCTAATGCTGGGTAAAATAATTTCTATAACCCTGAAAATGAATGTATGTGTTTCACCAACCTATGCTTGGAGAGTGCATTATGTTCTGATTTCTTCCTGTTACTTTTTAGACAGAGTCTACAGCATAAACAGTACGCCAAGTTTCTGTTTGTTGTTTATGAACATGTTCCCACCCAACCTATGGAAGGCCCAAGAGAACAGGAATTAGAGTACAGAGAACTGATTTGGTAGCTACAGCTTAATGCAGACCAAGTTTGTGAGGTTAAGTTGCACCATCCCTGGGATTCAATAAACTCTGTATAAGCTTTGCGCTAAGTCCATGCATTGGGTATGTTAAAGTCTGTATCCAACCATGTCAGATAGTTGTATGTTTTGATTCATGCTATAGGTGATCTGTGATGTTATCACAGCCCATTGATTCTGCGTGATAGGCCTGGATGACGGCAAAACAGTGCATACTGCCTATCTTGCTTTGGGCTAGGATTTGGACATAAACCTCACTCAGGTATCATTGAGGAACTCTCCCAGCTCTGGATTAACCCATATGTCACTAGATTGTTAACAAATTGGCCCACCAATAGAACACATTCTGAGAGACTTGGTGAATCAACCTCTACCAGAAGAGCTGTCATCAATGGCATACCCAAAGGATCTGTGTTTGTCCCTTTACTGTTTATATATACATACTTTGGCTTACCATGTCTGCTGATTCTTGCATATTGGGTGCAATCACTGACTCCACCAATGATGATAACATGCAACTGGAGGGGCTAAAACAGAGAAATGTTTGATGCCAAAGCCACATGGTGTACAAATAAATGGAAACATGTGTCATTACATTGACTTTCTGCAAAGTAGAATTCCTCACAAATTACAGCATTGACAACACTTCCCCTATGCTGAAATCCAGTGGTGCAAGACCTGAGAACACAGGGAGATAGCAATCTGAACTTCAATCAACAAGTATCCACAGTGGCATGGAAAGACTACATAGTGCACACCATCATATGTAGATTTGGAGATGATATAACAGCACTGTAATCAAATCTCATCATAAAACTAATACAGTATAATGCCCCCCTTTTGCATGTACCTCACTAGACACCTGCAGCGGATGGAAAGACCACATGGGTTTCTCAACAGGAAAATACAGGGACTACAAACCATGTAATGATGTATGTGTATAGACTGCAAGCCCTGTCACTGTACTCTGTATTGTATAAGATGAGGTCACTTGTGGTTGCTCTACAGGCCAGTCTCTGTCCTTGCCCTGATGGGAATATAGCACATCCACAAATCAGCTATAGGCAATAACATCATCAGAAACTGGTGAGAGGAAGATGGTAATAGCAGTGCCCCACATGCTGTGGTAAAAAGTTCTGTCTAATGTCAAACAAGTGCACAAACACAAATACACATCAGTTGACTGCAGTGAGAACAAAATCCCTACTTATCTAGGTACTCTGACTAGAGAGCTCTGTATTTAAGGCTAGCACCACAGCTCAAGTCTAACTTGGAGAGTGTCACACAACAGTTTATAGGTGACAACTTCCTCAGCATATGGTGAGGAGAAATGATAATAGCAGTGTCCCACATGCTGTAGTAAAATGCTCTCTCTAATGTGAAGCAAGTGCACAAACACACACACACACAGACACACACACCTGTTGATTGCAATGATAATAGAACCTCTACCTAAGAATACAGTGTTAAAAATATTGTCAATCCAAGGATTAGAGTTGTAACTGTAGCATACGCACTTATGCTCTTCCGACTAGATAGAAACACATACCTGCCAGTTGTCTGCAGTGAGATTAGAACCCCTACCTAAGTACACAGACTGGAAAGCTCAGTACTTTACGCAGGCACCACAGCACAAGTCTGACTTTTACATGGCTGCTAGACAACTTATAGTGGATGACATCAGCAATGGATGTTAGAGAGAAGTTGTTGGGAGGCCTGCATGAAAGGGATGTGTAGGTATGTCCAAATGTTAATACTCCATGGGCTTCAAATGCTAACTAAAGAATATACAATTATACTCTTCTGACTAAACAGACACACGCCCATTGATTGTAGTGAAATTAGAACCCCTGCCTAACTAAGGTACATAGACTATAGAACTCAGCACTTAATGTAAGCACCACAGCACAAGTCTGACTTTTACAAGGCTGCAGGATCATTTATAGTGGATGACATCAGCACTAGATGTTGGAGAGAAGAAGTTGGGAGCCCTATCTGACAGAGATGTGTAGGCCTGTCCCACTGTCACGATATTAAAGTTCTGCATTAAACTAGATTGATGTGTGTGCAAAGTGTAGTATTTTCTGTTGTGTTTGCAGTGTGCATGTGTACTATATAGAGATGTGCATGGCAGATAAGAATAGTGTAATTGATATATTTGTGAAAAAGTACTACATTTGCATTTCATGTGGGGAGGTAAGAGATGGCTGCAGTTTAAATTAATGTTTTTTTTACTTAAAAAGTGCCTTTCCCTTGTTATTGTTATTACATGTATGGCAGGAAGACTACATGCACATTAAACCAAAGTAATACATGCTTTTGTGCACTTTCCATTGTACACCAGCAAGCAGTGGGTTTGCAAGATCAACGGAAAAGTGTTTGTGCATGCAGGATACACATGTCCAGTGCTTACTCTGTTTGCATGTAGTTAAGCAGAGAGCAACAGTACCAAGCAAAGAGGAAAACAGTTTTTGAATTTGGAAGGTTAAGCTGACACTTGGCATTACTTTGAGAGTAGTGTGCTGTTGTAACTGTTAGATGATTTAACTCTGCAGACATGTACTGGGGCATAAATTTTATGACATAATACATTATTTGTGTGACTTTAGACACTGATAAAATTAATTTTTACTATGTGGGATTCAAACCTATACATAACAGACAAAACATTTTCTTCCGAAGCAGTGATTTATCCACCTTGATATAGAAGATGTGCTTCTCAGCCTTAGCCTTATTAAGGAATTACATATAGATACACATGACAGATTGAGGAGTTAGCCATGTACGTGTGTGACCTGACAAGGTCATGGGGTTTATACATTCATGTGTGTATGAGTTTTATTGAAGTCTGAAGGGCATCCAAGACCAAATACCACAATTTTAATTACAGAAACATAGTAGTCACTAAACCCTCTGTCATGCATATGAGCTCCACTGCTATACATACTTAATTATTATTATCTATAATTATAATTTAACTTTTTATGTGACAGTTAATATAAAGTTGCATGGAACAACAGTAAAAATGTTTACAATTGCCTATGTTAGAACCCAGGACCATCTGCACTGCAGCCCTACACTTACACCTGCTGCCAAAGGAAAAGCTAGACAACAGCTGAATATTTCCCCAGTGATTATTAGCTTCTGTGTGTTAACTGCTGTGCACCTCTGCTTAGTGTGTTTTCACAATACCCAAAATATTTGATACACTGTATCAATTTTGAAATTGTTGACTGTCTGCTTCTTGTCTGCAGGTGTTCTGGACCTGCAGGTGTTGATGAATGTTGCTAAACACCGTACAAATGCCACTTATAGAATTTTTATGACGGAAAGCAAAACAAATGCAACAATGTATACTTTCTGAAATCTAGAATGTTGGATTCCTGTCTGTAGATGTTCTGTCTGCTTCATGTGTGGCCATTAATTTAGGTTTGCATGATGATAAGAGTCTCACAAACCCAAGAAACAAAGCTAAATTTTGTTTCATGTTGTGAGCAGTGTTTTCTAGATGTCATCCTTAAAAGACAAAGGTGGGAACCGTAATCTACAGATAGTATATGCATGTAGATCAATGTGTTTAGTGGAAGTACAACACACACAGATGATTCAAAGGTGCACGTGATGTTTTGGCTATCAATGAGGTACATTACATTAAATTTTATTGTATTTCTCTGTTTCCCTTATTTGCACTAATAGTGCATTACACAAACACTGGTATTAAAAAAGAAGAAAAAGGATGTATGAAATAACCATTACAAAATAAATGTTGTTACACTGGATTTTAACTCTCATACCACTGGACCCTCAAAGTACAATAAGGGTATCTTATCCCTCTTTGCTATAGACACAGCCTTGCAGCAGATGCCAAAAAATATTGTTCATACAAGCAAGTCCAAAATCATCCATAGTGTTAACAAGACATATATCACTAATACACTACTGACTTGTTTGTACATGCATTAATTTCAGATGTAGTGTAATGAGTGATCACAAAGACATTTGTGACTATTGTTTGCAGAAATGCAGCTACTGTCTTATCTTTGTTTGTTGTTAATTATTCTCTTACTGAGCAGTAAACTGAGACATAGAGTCTGTAGGGCATTTTGTATCATTGTCCTTAAAATGTTTAAGAATATTAAATGACAATAATATGCAGTTTTCAACAAAGGCAGGGGAGTTTGGATATTACTGAACAGAAACTGAGAAATGTGTCCTGCTCACTTCCATTTAAAACTTTGATACAGTTACTTTTATACTTTGTAAGTGTATACTGTCTGCACACAAACTCTAGGTAAAGGAGTCTGAATTGCTGTGTATTTCTTCTCCCTCCTACTAACCATTCATAGTTGCAATCCATCAGCAACAAACCTTGAGGTAGTGCCCATATTATGTTTATATCTGTTATACAAAGCCAAAAATTAGGAATTCAGCAATTCTAATGAGTTCACACCTCATTTGCATATTCACTGTGCTAAGAGGCATGAGTCTATAAAATAACAAGGTAACCATGTAGCAGGGGATCTTGAAGGTGAAAGGACTTGTAGGACACAGAGGATTGATATTTGTTTAGATTTATCTGCACAGGAGGCTTCTGATTTTGATAAAGGATGCCTGAATTTTTCAGGTACATGCTAGATTTGTTCACTTGCTATAAGAACTGTTATTTATATGCATTAGGGGATTAAAGCATTATCTGTATGTACTTCTTATACTTTTCTCTTGGCATAGGCATTTTTGCCATGCATTGACTTTCATAGATACACAGCCTTCTAAGCTGTCATTACAAGTGTTATTTTCTATCTTATTTCATGGCAGTGTAAAGCATTATATTGTCAATAATACAGGAGTGTACTGCTTCTAAGATGACCCAAAGACATGGAGTGCTGGGCACAGTGAAAGGTGCCTGCAATTTACTTTTGAGTTGCACATGTGTAGACATTTTGTGGGAATTGTGCAGGAAGCATTCATAACAGGTGAATTATGTGTTATTCCTTGAATTTTCCAAACTGTCATTTTCCTGTTGTTTTGGGGGTGGGGGTGCCAAGTGCAATTTGTATGTTTTCATATCACAAGTTTGGTTTCAAGAATTTTACTCTTGCAATTGTGTAGTCATACTGGTATTTCCATGTATGTATGGGGAAAATTGTATGTAATCAGTGGCATGTTGTAGCATAGCATTCAGGAATTGATTTAAGATCTTGGATGCTGATGCCCATGATATCCCAAGCATATGCCCTGTTAGCCTCTGAAAGGTTCCTGTAGCTAAAACTATATGTGCTGCATATACCATAGTCTCCACAGGTATTGATTATCCTCAGTTTACCCTTGATCTCAGTTGTGGGCAACAGAGGTTGCAGAGTTCCTATAGTGTGTCTCTGTCCACCCTGTAGCACTCAACAATTTACATATACATGCAAACTGTGGTAAGTTAACAGGGGTCCAAATACTCCTTTCCTTCTTTACTGGGGTCTATTTGCAGCAGCAGCATAGGCTTGTGCCTGTTTCACATGCATATGTAAAACACAACTGCAGACTTAACAGTGTTTCCATGTAGAGTACATTCCATGGCTGTATTCCAATAGGTTTTGGAATTTGCAGGCAAAACATACACTGAACCTACAAGATTGCTTGATAGCTTGTTGAATAGCTCCTCAATCTTGAATTGGTCGATTATCATACAATTCAGCTACTTCAGTTGTAATTTTCATGCCACTATGTTTACTATGTTTGCACAGCTCTGCACACCATGTAGAGCTACTTACTGAATACAAAACAATGCATTACTGTGTGCGTATCATGCCACGATGTGCACACTGTCTTAGCGGACAGTGAAAGCTTTACTGAATCTGCCCCTATATTTATTAATAGTCTGTTAAAGTTAAGAACTGCCAAATTATGAACTTCAACAAATGTGGAACTTCTACTGTGTTATGTGTGTTTTCGATAAATACTTAGTTGTTTTTGATTGTTAAGTTCATTAAGATGACGGGATGTTAAAAATAAAAATATTTTTTTCTTTCAGAATGTTACTTTTTATAATTAATTTAAGAATGTGTTCATTTGTATTTTAAGTAACTGAATTTTGATTTATTTTTTATCTTAGTAGGCAAGTGCCCTTTAAACATAGGTAATTGTTTAGTTATATAACTACTAAATGGGTTATTTAAACATTTGACATGTAAAATCAGTTCTGATAAAGTCTTGATTTTTTCGACAAAAGTGCTTAACTCTAATATAATTCTTTGTATATTTCACTATCTTGTGGAATTCTTGAGAGTTAAGTTGTGTGGCTTGTAACATTAGTGTGTTTCATTTTGGTTATTAGTTGCATGGCACTGTTAGCTCCTTTGTGTTTGCATTTTTAACAAGTGTCTTAACTAGATATTGCTATTGGGTTAGTACTAGAAAGAGTCTGCTTGGTTAAAAATACATATTAGAAACACCTTTGAAATTATCATTTTATAATTATGTCAAAATTGTTTCTCCATTGTCAAGTTTTGATAGCAAACACAATAAGTCTGATCCATAAACGTTGTGCTCAACTGCAAAGCAATGTACAATCTGCAACACATATCTCTGTCCTGTATGATACACAAAAAAATTATATAACTGAGATTCTGAAAGAGTCCAGGTATACCAATGGTATGCAAACAGGTTCCCCAAGGTCAGTACACAAGAACTGTATGAATTGTAGCTGACACTGCAGACCATAGTCAGATATTTATGGGCATACAACCACAGACAGAAGTAATAATGTGCATCTGTGCACTTCATTATTAGGTAACATAGTTGAACAGCTATATCATAATTATTTGTGCACTTGTGCACACAATAGATGGAAATGTTAAATTATAGAAAAGCTGCAACGGCAACTGCTGATGTGAATTGCAATACCCACAAGCACACTGTCTGAATTACACTGGTCCAACTACCATGTTAGTCAGTCCCACCCAGTAGGAATAGTTGGTCAAATACATCCTCTGATTACTATACATGCTAACTGCAAAACAATGTACAATCTACAACACATATCTCTGTCCTGTATGATACACAAAGATGTAAAAAAAAATTATACAACTGAGATTCTGAAAGAGTCCAGGTATACCAATGGTATGCAAACAGGCTCCCCAAGATCAATAAACAAGAACTGTATGAATTGTAGCTGACACTGCAGACCATGGTCAGATAATTATGGGCATACAACCACAGACAGAAGTAATAAGGTGCATCCATGTACTTCATTATTAAGTAACACAGCTGAACAGCTAAATCATAATTACTTATGCACACAATAGACAGAAATGTTAAATTATAGAAGAGCTGCAATGTCAACTGCTGATGTGCATTGCAATACCCACAAGCACACTGTCTGAATTACACTGGTCCAACTACCATGTAAGTCAGTCCCACCCAATAGGAATAGTTGGTCAAATACATCCTCTCATTACTATACATGCTAATGCCTCATTCTCCATTACTCACCACTTCACTAAAAAATAATAGCCAGTGTACCCATCAATAAACCAATGTACTTCCAACATGTGTCCTTTATTTCTGCCTGGTCTCAGTGAGGATACTATACCTGTTAATGCATTTGGTCACCAAGCCTATGTTTCCCTGGCTATCTGGGTTTACAAAGAATATACAGTTCACTGGTTATTGTGTCAACACAGCAAGTTCACCACTTACCCAGGAGTATAGCACAGGTGCTGTTATCCATTCATACCCATGTACCCACAGCCAGAGCTCAGTCACTCAGGACAGCATTACTGAATGTCCTTCATGCATTGTACACATCCTAGCAAAGGATGGTTATGTGGGCACAGTTTGGGAATCATGCTAATATTTTGGTTTTGTACTAGCAAGAAACTGCATAAGGCTAGTACACCACTGCATTCAGAGTTCATGAATATGAATCCAGGAAAACCGAGAAACAGCCCCTGCATATCTCATTGGGAAGGGCTTAATATAACCAAAGGTGAAAATGTGGTCACCATATCTCATGCATCAAAGTAATCTGGTCCCAGTAATTTTAATGGGTGTTTCTTCTACCATTCACAGTATTTATTTATCTGTTTGTTTATTTGTTAACTTATTTACCATCTAGTCTGGAATGCTGATGATGCTGGCAATGTGATTTGCTATACAAAAATGATTCTTTTTGTAAAACATTTCTGAAGAATGGCAGTCATTTAGTTAGTTGTAATCGGTTAATCTGATGGCAAAACTCTCTCCCTCATTATATCTCATGTCCTGTGAATGTGGACTGTGGAATGGTTGCCCTAAGGATAAGGAATCGAATTTAACTAAAAAAAAATGTTTGCCAGAATGACAACTTAAATTTATTCTTGACTGTGGAAAAAATTAACTGTGGCAGCTACATTCTTCTTCTGAATAATCTTATGTTTTTTCAACACCTGCTATAGTAAAGATTTTAGGATGTGTCTATTTCTGTTTTGAAACTCTTTCAATATGATTACATTTTGTTTCTTACAGTCTGGATTAAGAAATATTTAGTTTCTAATCATGGTCTGGGTAAAGCTGCCGTAATATTGTATGGACAATTATTCAGAGCATGTTCTGTTGAAAACTGCAACAGCAGACTCACTTATTGATTCTAATTATTGATTTAAGTAGTTAATTATGTATGATAAAGTCATTCATTCATTTAAACAGCTACACAGCCCTAACTGCTTAAGTGAAAGAATACCTACATCAGTACCCACATGAGTGCTGACCTTTAATTCTGGTAGAAACTAGACAACAATTGTTATGTGTTTTTGTATGGTGGTGACTGATGAACAGTCACTATATATTGAATGGAACAGTTAAATTAGTTTTGCTGAATCTGAGTGGAATTTTTGACAGATTTATACATTTATTTGTATCTGTGCCACTGTTAGTATTGTAGAACTGAAGCAGGTAATCTATGAATTATTTTCAGAAGCAGTTATGTGGGCCTGATTTGAAGGCAGAGAGAAGGAATGTGGCTTTATCAACAGTAATATTTGGGAAGCTTTAGTTATAAGTAGAGTAGCAGAGATTGTGTCCTCTGTGCTCAAGGTTAAGTACTAAAGAAAATGCTTTTACAGGCAATAGCTGCCCTGCATCCATCCCCACATAAGAAGATAAAGCTCCCCATGCCCCATTACCTATGCCCCATTACCTATATTTACTAACTCCATGGTCACACAGCATTATGGGTGAAAGAAACTCAGAAAAACATGATCCTGTAGTGCCAATGAAAACTGAAAAACAGAAAACACACAGTCCTTTTCAGGGATACACAGGAAAACCAGTCAAATGCATTTACAGAAAGCACATGACAAAGCAATTAAATTAGCCTTTAAGTTTAGATGAAACATCAACTCAGTTTAAAAAATTGCAAAGCAACATATGATCAAAACTACCTCAACTGAGTAAAGAGAATCAATTCACATCTGTGACCTTTGAACCCAAGAGTTGTGGTCTGAAAGTCTAGTGATTATTTACAGCTGTCTGGTGATACACTAGACCGCAGTCTCCATTAGGTGATAGAATAAAATGGGACCTACATGACTGTCTGCAAGACTGGCAAAAATTAGGAGGTGCAGCACCCAGCAAGATAAAAGCACTCTAATCAAACTTAACAAACAACTCAGATGTCAAAAAAGTCTACCATAGCTAAATTTGACATTAATTTGGCCTCCTAGACCAAGGACAACCACAAAGCATTTTTCAGCTATGTCCGCAACCTCAAAGGTAATACTGAATTGTGTGCAGAGCTTATTGTAAATGGAGTCACCTATACTGAACCAGAAGATATAGCAAGCCGACTGGCAGACAAATCCCGGTCCAGCTTTACCCCTCTCCACCCATCAACCTTCCATCATGAAATACAGCAAATATAACTCCTATTGCTATCACATGGGAACAGATCCTTAATGCTATATCTAAGGCCAACAACACTGCATCAATGAGCCAAGACAATATCCAGGATGCCTTCTAAAGAGCATGAAAAATGACCTATCAGGTACTTTGGAATTGTTATTTATCTGTAGCCTCCAAACAGGCTTCATGCCTCATGAATAGAGAAGAAGAACAGTCATACCTCTGCACAAAGGTGGGCCAGCTATAGACCCTGGAAAATATAGACCCATAAGTCTCACTAGTCTCATGTACAAAGCCATGGAAAGAATTTTCATGGAAATGATCAATAATGATATAATAAACCTCAGGACACTGGACCCAATCCAATCTGGTTTCAAGGGCAGATCATACCTACTCAACCTGGTGGACTTCTTTGAGAAAGTTACCAAAGCAATGGATGAGAGCAAAATGGTCCAACTGCCAACCTTGACATTGGCCAAGGCATTTGATACAATACAACCCTCAGGCATTGTTGACAAACTAAATAGATTAGGTACAAACCCTTATGTCACCCAGTGGATAGCCAATCGGCTCACAGACAGGTCCCAGGAAATTAGAAGTGGGGAGTCCATCTCTATTAAGAGGCCAGTCACAACTGGAGTCCTTCAGGGTCAGCCCTGGGACTGCTTTTTTTGACATTTATGAAGTCAAGACCAATATAAATTGCCTCTGGCTGACTACATTTTCAGATGATTACAAATTAAGAGCTGTCATTGAATCCCACACGGGCACAAATGTTCTCCAAGAAGGGCTGACACAGACAACTGGTGCCAGAGTCATGGACTAAAACTAAATGCCAAGAAATACATAATAGTATCTTTGGGAAGTAATCCACTCCTGTTGACTATCATGTTGACAACACATATCTTAGAGCTGATCCAGTCATCAGGGACTTAGGGACACACATAGACAGTAACCTAGTCTTTAACCATCACGTCTATAGTAGTGAGGAAATCATTCTGTGTTGTGCAACCTATAAACAAAGGTATGACATCTAGGTCCAAGGAAGTCATTGTTCCACTGTATTTGGCATTGATCAGACCTATCACTGAGTACAATTCCCCCTTTGGTATGTACCTAACCAGGCATATCCAACAACTGGAATGTCCACGTAGGTTCATCACTAAAAGAATATAGGATGTAAGTAACATGTTCTTTGCAGACTGCCTCAAGACCCTATACCTGTATTCAATCTCCTACATGCTGTTAAAGGGACACTATGTCTGGTATACAGGGCATTGTCAGACCCCAGTCTGATGGACCTCCAACATATCCACAAAACAAACAGCACCATAATTACCTATTCTAAAGACTCAAACCTTGCTTGTGATATAAATAAGACCTGCTGAAGAGATACGCATGTATCCTGGAGACTACCCCGTCTCTGGAACAGACTCCCCATCCATGTGAAACAGAGTTTTTCCCTAACCCATTCAAGTGTAACTGGGACAATTGGATGGGGAACAGGAAATTCATCCCTGGCCATACCTCTCAATCTTTAAACATCAAAAATCTGGACAAGACCCATGAAAAACAGGTACAAATCTGTACGCTGATTAACATAAAACTTGCATACATAATTGTGTAACCCCACCCACTCCAATGGAATTGTGAGGTACCAGCTTTCAAACGCAAACTGAAGAACAGACAACCAAAATATGGCACCAGAGTCCCCCTGCAGCCATTCCAATGTCCCATTACCTGGCTATTTCATCCCATTTACTGTAAACACTAATGTGCACACTGCTTTACTTCTACAATGATTATTTGGATTTTATTTTTACATTTTATAGCACAATGCACAAACACTAATAGACATTTGCTAAACAAAGCAATACTGATTTACAATGAAAATAGACTTAGTATTAAAACGTCTCTGCCCTTGAAACTCACATTCATTGAAACAGCATTGAAACCCACACCACATCCAAAGAAAATGCATCTCGCCCGAGGTGGATAAAGATTACCTTTGTGCTGTTTTCAAATCATAGCCCCCTTGCACACAAAAAAGGAAACATACATGTGTTCTTTGATACACCTTCCTGACTTTGTTAAATTATATTCCTTGTATAACACAGCACACTTGTTAGACTTAGACCGCATTTTGAATTTATTGTTTGAACATTTTTTTGCAGTAGACAATGAAACAAAATGCATGAAACAATAATGACAGCACTGCCCAATTCAGAACATTTCCATCATAAAAGTCTACTTCCACATACATATGCACACACACACACACACACACGCGTATATATATATATATATGTATATATATATATATATATATATATATATATAAAATGACAGTAGTGTAAGCTTTTCAAACTTATTTTCAATTTCAGTTTTTTGCTTGTTTTACTCTGATTTGTGTTATCAGACTAACTCAATAACTGTAAATGCACAACAAAATAAACTAGGTGAACTGCATGTTTTAAGACTTCCACTGTTTAGTCCAAGTACTGACAGACCTTCTCCTACATTCATCCCGAAGCATCAAAACTATCATTGTAATCCAGGTGCTGTTAACTGGCCATTCTTGCTTCTCCACTGTCTGCAGTGGAAAATATGTATTTTATCTTGAATACTGGAAAATGTACTGTACTTGTTTAAAAATATTTCTTATAATGCAGCACAGAACATAATAATTCTGATTTTCTGTTCCCGAGTTTGGGTTAATGATATTTGTTGCTCTTTCCACTGAGGCACAAATGCCCTTGTGCATGACATTTTCTCACTTCTGTTGCATCTGTAGCTACACCCTAGACCTAGTTACACCCAGCCCCTTTAAAAGTACAACAACACAGTACAGTATCAGCAATGCATCTACATACTGTGGGAGTAGAAACCACAGCCTTCTGCATCAAAAACCAAGTATTTAACCTATGTTATTAACAATGCAAGCAGACTCAGCATAAGCAACACTAAACTCCTCTTCCCCTGAAGCTCTCAGCTCCTTGTAAAATCGACTCGACACTCAACTGTATCCCTCAACTTTGCAGCACAAGAAATCTTGAAAAAGCCAAAATTTATTGGAGGGGTAACAAAAGCCTAAAAAACAGGGACACTCTTTAAACATTGCTTGTATAATTTTGGAAAGTTGCTAGAATAAAATGTGTTACCACCATGCATTTCATTGCCAAGTCTCGAATCCAGGACCCTGTGTACTACAGTCAGAGCAACATACCACTATGCCATATCAGCAGTTTCCTGAAAGATAGGAAGACTGAAACGTGAATGGCTATGATTTAGTGAATTCAGTTATCACTTCTCGCCACAGCTCTTAACCTCTTTGCACAAAAAACCCAGACAATGCCAATAATGGGGGAATACAGCCCCAAAAATAGGGACAAATTTCAAATACTGATCTTATAAACTTAGAAAATTGCTAGAATAAAAGTTTTTGTGTTACCATTTATTTTCTGAAGAATATGAAGTCTGAAAATTAAATGCCTGTCATTATTTAGTGTATTCAATCCTTCACTGATTTGTCATAAAAATTCAGAAAACCACAGATTTTATGAAGAGCAGAACAAAAATATGAGGCATAAATTTGGAAAGGTTTCACAAGTGGCAGCTGGTAGGGACTTTAGGCTCTTGTTACCTGTGCCAAAGTTGAGCCTGAGTACCTCTATCCACCAGGTATATTCACCTGGGGCATTTTACACACACACACACACACACACACACACACACACACACACCCTCTGCAGTCCATTCCTGCTTGCAGCAATGTCAGCCCGAATACTTCTGCAGTCCCAGAATGTAATAAATATCTGCAGTCCTGTTTGTTTCTGTTCACAGAACCTCCATTCCTCCACCACAATTATTTCCATTCCCTTGTGGCTCAGCTGGAGCAGCCATCAGCCAGAAATGCAAGCATGTGAGCCCTTGAGCTCAGTTCCTACAGACCGGTAGGCCATTTCATGGAGCTGGCATCATCACACACATGATGACATCAGCTAAAAAAAAAACATAAAAAAAGGCCCTTGTGGTCATTAGCTTAGTAAACATCTATGAACCTAAGAGAATATGTATTTCTTTGTGGTGAAGATCTCCATGAATGATTGATTGTAAGAGAACATTTCATCTCCATGACTAATTAATTGTAAGATAACATTTGGTCCCCAGTGATGAAATTCACTGTATATTGTCTGTAAAGGCCATGTAGTCATTGACCAACATCAGCATATGTTACAAATATATGAGAACAAACTGAATTGTTTAACTACTGGCACATTGCAACAGCATCTCTTTAACCTCAGGAGTGACAAATGCATATGTTTCATGTACATTTTAAGCAGGAGGTATACTCACTGCTTTTTTGACAACTCTAAAGTAATAGTGTAGATGTAATTTGAATTTTAGTTATAGTTTGCACCATCTTTAATAGTAAGAGATGGAAGAGGCCTTCAATAAGACAAAAATATTAGCTAGTTTTCTGCAGTGCTTCAAAAATACAAATCCTATAACAGAAAACCTTGTGTATGTTTATTTGCTTTACAACCTGTACAATAACAAATCACAGGATTTATTGAGTCCATCTCTCAATGTATGAATACTCTGTTCTACAAATATAAAGAGGATATTTGATACTTCCTTACTAGACATGTACTTTTCTGTTGTCATAAAGCAATCAATGTACATTAACATACTTTGAAGTTTAATATCAATAAGTGCCATTAAGCCAACCAAAGTACTAGTAAAAATCCAAAAGGGCTTAAACCACAACCATAAAGGAACTCCTGGAAACACTTTTGTTGTATTTTGACCCACAAAAAAATTTTGTTTAGATAATCTATAAAGTCCTGTATATGGTGGGAGTTTCTCTTCCATAAAATAAACACATTGTCCAGATAGCAGAGGCAACCATCCCACTGTTCACTAAAACTGGATTCAATGATGTGTTTTCTCTCTCAGTCATATAACACTAGGTTAGTGTAGATGGGCACACAACTTGCGCCCATTGCCACATTTCTGATTTGCCTGAAATACTCACCTTCAAAATAAAAGAAGTTGTTTTTTTAAATAATTTCCATTAAATCAACAACAAAGTGAACCATTGTGGGACTCAAATATGTGAGGTCCGTTATAGCCTCAGCAAATAGTTGTAACTCCTTTTCATGTGGAATAGAAGTAAAAAGATCTACCACATCAATAGTTGTAAAGCAACATTCATTTGTAAACCATTCTTTCTTAATGTTGGATATTAAGTCCCAAAAATCCTTGATCAAAGAATTAACTGTGTTAATAGTTTTTTGAATGTCTATCAAACACACCCAAAGGGTAGGTGACACTATTGTGTGCTGCAATAATAACCCTATTAGGGGTGTGGTAAATGTCCTTATGTACTTTTGGTATCTGAAAAGCTACAGGAACTATTGGATGTGGATTACTATGAAAACCAAAAGTGTCTTCTGAGATTGTTCCCTGCAAAAGAGCGTCTTCTAAAAACAAGTTGATTTTCCTATGTGCATTCGAAACCTCATTTCTGGAGACCTCAATATATTTTCCAGTGTCATAAAACATTTCTAACATGTCTCCTATATAATCCATTTTATCTACAATTACCACACCACTTGTCCGGTTTCATAATTCTCAAGTTTCCTTGGAAGTTTTCATTATTGTGACAGTGACTTATTTCATTCTGCACATGTGAATTTACAAACACAAATGAATGAAAAAAATAAAAATGGACATCATTAGATATATATGGAATCCTGCATGCATATGTTCTTCAACAAAAGGAAAAAAAAATAAAAGAAAGAAAATGTCATATCAAGTAATCGGCGATATTGTAGTTGAGGGCCTCACCAGTTCATTTTGCGCATAAGTGGGCGTGTCGCAAATTGAGTGACAATCCGGTCTGCATATTACTTGGGGTTTTTGACAACTGGCAATAAATTCTATATTTTTTTTTTACATTTTAGGTCGATTAAAACTTGCCATTATACACAATATGTGCATATCAAAGTTCAGTCATGCTGCAACACCCTGTAATACTTAAGACTTAAAGACTAACCCCACAACTGAGTAAAAGAAAGAAGCGGTTACACTTCCATATGATCGCGTGCTGTACTGACAGCACATAACCGTTCAAAGTGTCAATATGAGATTTTGGTGACTGTTTGACTATGAAAAGCACTGTGACAATGGAAACACTTTAAATAAGAAGCTATGACATTGTATCAAATCCATAATTTAGCAGTTGGCAGTCCTCTAAGAAACTGAAATACCCCATGGTCGAGAAAGTGTTTTTTGTTTAAATGTCATTCACGCAATACGGGTAATTTATTTCAGTTTATTCTCCTATTTACTGTCCTATTACAACGTCAAGTGCACTTTTTTTCTTCGGTTGTACATACGGAGGGAGTGCATATTCATGAATGACATATCATGAGGATGGGTTTTGGGCGTGGCTTGTTACTGCGCATCTGGTGAGGCCCTCAACTACAATATCGCCAAGTAATCTATATAGCCTTTAAAGTCTGAATTGCATGATCTCATCTCCTATCTACATGCATTTTAGTTTTCTGTTCTACAGTGATCTTCATTGGATTTTTGCTCTGGCTTTAGTAAGTACATTCTTTAGAAATTCTTTAGATAGAAATATATCATGTTTTGTTGAACCGTCTAAGTAAAACTCTGCAATTTGTTTGAGTCTGGTGATCAACTCTTCCAACATACAGTATCACAAATATGTTAACACCCCACCTAAAACACCTACATGATATAGAGATAAAGCTGTTTATGCTGTCCCAGCTAATAAATGCTGAATTATTCATTCTCCAGAAATCCATTTAATCAGTTCAGGGTTATGGTAGAGTCAGAACCTATTTGACTACTCTGTGAGTACAGTGTAGGAATTCTTATCCTGAATGGGGTTACAGACTATTATACAATAACATGCATATACAGACACACCAGAAAAAAAAACTTACATAACAATAGGGACAATGTGTAGACTCCACTGAACTGACAATCTGGTTGAGAAATGGGGAATGAAACATCATAAAGAAACAATGCTAAAGAATGTACCACCCAACTAAGCCTTCATGAAAATTTATGTAGGGGTTATACTTAGTGTCATCTTCAAACTGTCATTTGGATGTATGTTCTCTCTCTCTCTCTTTCTTCTTCTTTTTTGCACTATATTTTGTCATGTGCTGAATATCAGCTGACACCAGTTCCTCTCCCTACCCACTGGTTATATTGGTCTCTCTAATCCTCACTCACATCATGCTCTGGACCAGTGAGAAGATCAATTGTCCTGTTGCAATGTTACATTGCTGCCAGGGGGGTTTAGCTTTAAGTCCTAGCTTCCCATTTTCCCTTTTTGCACACCTGTGATTCCAATCAGCAAAAGTGAAATGGTGTGGGACCATGTGAAATATTGTCCTGTGGCATACTGTTCTGTCTGCATAGCAACTGACCTAATGTCCCCAGCCTATTTCTACTTAGATTAATGCCTAGTTATGTATTCCCAGTCTTTACCAACGATTTTACATGAGGAGTGTCCCGCCCCATCCCCCAAAGGCATGCTTATCCTTCCCTTGTTGTTCCTCCAATGTCCAAGCCGCTAAATGGAACCAGGGTTTCTGGGCTATGGCAAGGGTTTTATCCCTCTACACCATGGTACAGCAATAGTTTCACTTATGAAGAGCTTTATCCATCTACACCATGGTGCAGCACTCTTTTCACTTATCAAGGGCTTCATCCCTCTATACCATGGTACAACACTCTTTTCACTTATCAAGGGCTTTATCCCTCTACACCATGGTACAGCACTCTTTTCACTTATCAAGGCCTTTATCCCTCTACACCATGGTACAGCACTCTTTTCACTTATCAAGGGCTTTATCCCTCTACACCATGGTACAGCACTCTTTTCACTTATCAAGGGCTTTATCCCTCTACACCATGGTGCAGCACTCTTTTCACTTATCAAGGGCTTCATCTCTCTACACCGTGGTACAGCACTCTTTTCACTTATCAAGGGCTTTATCCCTCTACACCATGGTGCAGCACTCTTTTCACTTATCAAGGGCTTTATCCCTCTACACCATGGTACAACACTCTTTTCACTTATCAAGGGCTTTATCCCTCTACACCATGGTGCAGCACTCTTTTCACTTATCAAGGGCTTCATCTCTCTACACTGTGGTACAGCACTCTTTTCACTTATCAAGGACTTTATCCCTCTACACCATGGTGCAGCACTCTTTTCACTTATTAAGGGCTTTATCCCTCTACACCGTGGTACAACACTCTTTTCACTTATCAAGGGCTTTATCCCTCAACACCGTGGTACAGCACTCTTTTCACTTATCAAGGGCTTTATCCCTCTACACCATGGTGCAGCACTCTTTTCACTTATTAAGGGCTTTATCCCTCTACACCGTGGTACAACACTCTTTTCACTTATCAAGGGCTTTATCCCTCTACACCATGGTGCAGCACTCTTTTCACTTATCAAGGGCTTTATCCCTCTACACCGTGGTGCAACACTCTTTTCACTTATCAAGGGCTTTATCCCTCTACACCATGGTACAGCACTCTTTTCACTTATCAAGGGCTTCATCCCTTTATACCATGGTACAGCACTCTTTTGCAGAGTTTCTAGGATTTACCAAGGGCTTTATCTCTCTACACCACTATTTTGCAGGGTTTCTGGGCTATACTAAGGGTTTATCCCTCTACAACATGGTACAGCACTCTTTTCACTTATCAAGATATTTATCCATCTACGCCATGGTACAGCACTCTTTTCAATTTTCAAGATATTTATCCATCTACACCATGATACAGCACTCTTTTCACTTATCAAGGGTTTTCTTCCTCTATACCATGGTACAGCACTCTTGTTCAGGGTTTCTGGGGTTTATCGAGGGCTTTATCCATCTATACCATGGTACAGCACTCTTTCCACTTATCAAGGGCTTTACCCCTCTACGGGTCTATGTTGAGCTTCAGAATCCTAAAAAAACTTCAGCCATGAAACAATGGAAGTAAAGCAGAGAAAGGGATAATTATCAAACAATGGCAACATCAAAAAACAACACACTGAATGGCCATAGTCGGCCAACATCGCACACACAACCAACCAAGGTGGGGGACTGTGCTCCCACACCCCCACACCCCCTAACTATATATACCATCTCTGAGATCACACTACAGTGGTGAATAGTGCAAATTTTAAAGGTTTCCCTGCACTTACCTTATGCATCATGTCACTTCCTGGTTGTTGGCAAACTATGGCCATTCGATCTATTTTTCTTTTTTTCGAAGTTGCCATTGTTCAATAATTGTCCCTTTCACTGTTTTATGCCTGTTATTTCACAGTTTGAGGTTTTTAGGATTGGGTAGCTGAACACAGACACCATGGTACAACACTCTTTTCACTTATCAAAGCAATCATTCAGCTCTAAGGCATAAAATTCACTGGATGTTGGTCACACAGCCTGAGCATTTGCTTTTGCAGTATCCGTGAAGGTAAATACATAGATCTGTATGTTTACATGTATATTTTTATGAAGTCTTTCTTTTCTGAGTATATATAATATCAACTTTGAATACAGAGCTTACCTTTCACAATATTCTTTATTTTGAAGGTTGAACTTATAGGTTGATCTAACAGTGCATGATTAATTTTGCAGGTAACAGATGTGTCTATTTTTGCTAAAACAGTGATGTTGCTTTGTACTTGGTATGATGTATTTCCACCATATAAACTGACTTCAGATTTGGATCCCAGAAGCTCAATCTCATTCTCCCACCAAGAAACATTGACCTCTCGTGGGTAAAATCGTTCAGCTCTACAGCTTAATGTTACATTTGTATGAAGCAGGACTCTCTCAGATGGACCAGAAATTGATGGACATGAAGGTTTTCCTTAATGAAATGAGAAGATACGAATTACTATTGAAAATACAAACAACAAAGTCACTTACTACAGACTTATGACAACATTATTTATTGTGGATAGTCAAATATGATAATGAACTAAATAATATAATGTTATACATCTATTCACACTTTAAATACAGAGTATAAAACCCTTTCTCAGCAATCATCAGCATTAAAAAGGTATGATATGTAATTGCAAAAACATATATACCAGCAGCTGGAACAGAAGTTGCTGCTTTTCTGCGTTACACAAGTAGGATTAATAATGTTGAAACTCAGTTATTTTTTTCATCCTTAAACTCTTATAACATCTCAGTACAGTTTCACAGAAGGACAAACCTACGTTTCTAATACACAGTTTATGAAAAATGTGAAAAACAGTCACTGTACCTCTCTAATCCCTGAAGTCAGTCAAGAAACCAGAAAAGAGATCATATATGAGAAAAGCACAGTTGTGTACACTTACCATAAATGTAGATGTTCGAGTGTATTCACTGTTGCAGTTATTACATTTGAGTTATCTGGCTGCAGGTAGCCCTCAGCCGGCCTGAATATCAAAGTCTTGGGTCCTGCATCAGATGCTGTCTCTTCTTCCATGACGTCAGATTGTCAGGGGTATAAAGCATGCAGCTGACACCATTACATCAGTTTTTCTTGCCCCAGATGTCAGGTGCCCCCATAATGGGAAGCAATTGTATATAAGGTTACACCTCCAACAAAAAGCAAATACACTAGAAAGCTGAAATACACTAGACAAGAAAAAAGGTAGAGCCAAGAGAAGTCAGGGGGCTGGAGGGAGGGTAACCAGGACTGCAACAGTGAATACACTCGAACATCTACATTTATGGTAAGTGTACACAACTGCACTGTGTTCATGTTTCACTGCTGCAGTCATTACATTTGGATAGATTCCCAAAGCTAAGGAAGGGAGGAGGCAGTTAGAGAGCATTAGGACCAGCTATTAAGCACTGCAAGACTGCAGTGACAAAACCAGTTCTGGATTTAGAAAAAAATAGGCAAGTGGTAACGCTTGGTGGAGGTATGTACAGAGCACCAGGTAGCAGCTTCTAGCATGTCCCTGGTAGGGACACCTCTGAGAAAGGTTGTAGAAGCAGATGCAGCCCTGGAGGAATGTAGTCTTATCCCCTGTGGGGTAGGTTTTCCATGGTGCTTATAGCAGAAATGAATGCAATGGCCTATCCACTTAGAGATGGTTTGCTTTGAAATGGCATCCCCCTCTGCCCCTGCACCAAGGGTAACTAGCAGCTGTTCAGTTTTTCTGAGAGGCTTAGTCCTGTCCAAATAAAATCTAAGTTGTCTGTGCACATCCAAAGAGTGCAATATTCATTTTCCTTTGTTCTGTGGATTAGGAAAGAAAGTTGGCAAATGAATGGACTGATTAAGGGCCACAGTGGATACCACCTTGGGCATAAAGGAAGGATTGGTACTGAGGGACACCTGTCTGCATGGAAGATGATGAAGGGCTCCACTGCCATGAGGGCCTGTAATTCAGACACTCTTCTTGCTGAAATAATGGCTAGAAGGAAGGCTGTTTTCCAAGAAAGGAATTTCAACTCTGGAGGTGCAGCTGGCTCAAAAGGAAGTAGAGTGAGCTCTTCCAATACAAAATTAAGGTCCCAGGATGGAGTAGGGACTCTCATGGGTGGTCTTAAATTTTTGGCCCCTCTGAGGAATTGTTTCAGCAGGGGGTGAGAGAAGAGGGGTGGCTCAGTATTATAATGTGCTGAAATGGCTGAGGCATGAATTTTAATTGATGAGAAGGAAAGGCCCTTGTGTAGCATCTCTGTTAAGTATTGAAACATATGTGGTAAGCTGGGCACTGTTGTGCCCATCCCCGGAGTCTGGCTCCAGGAACAGTATTTTTTTCCACTTTTCAGCATAGAATTTTCTAGTACTATGCCTCCTTGCCTCCAGAATGACATCTAGCACCTGCTTACTGTCGGGTGCTATTGGAGAGCTTAGGTAATTAGCCAGGTTGCAAGGTTCAATGTTTGAAGCTGGGGGTGCAGGATCTGGCCCTCCTGCTGGGACAGCAGGGTAGGGGTCTGAGGCAGGTGCCATGGTTCCAGCAGTGGCATACTGCGCAAGAGGGGGTACCAGTGCTGGCGTGGCCAGTCTGGTGCAATCAGTATTGTCCTTGGTTTGTCCTGTTTGATCTTTAGCAGAACTTTTGAGAGTAGAGGCAGAGGGGGAAAGGCATAAACTGAGATACTTTCCCAGGTGAAAGACAGGGCATCCACTTTCCGAGCTTGTTTGTGGGGAGTCCTTGTGCAGAATTTGTCCAATTGGTAGTTCTGGGGGGAGGCAAACAGGTCTATCTCTGGGTCCCCCATTTGTTTCTCAAAATGTTGAATATCTTTGGTTCCAGTTTCCACTCATGTGGGTCCATGAGATTTCTGCTTAGGTCACCTGCCAGTGAATTTAGCTTGCCTGGCAGGAACTGAGCTTGTAGGTGCACTTGGTAGCTCAAGGCTGTGTTCCACAGAACCATGGCTAGTCTACAGAGGGGGTACAAGTGTGTTCCCCCTGCTTGTTTATGTACCACATAACAGTGGTGTTGTCTGTCTTTACTAATAATTGTCCTGGAAGAATGTGGTCCTTGAAGGCTGTCAGAGAATTCTGTACAGCTAACATTTCTTTTTGACTGATATGCAGGTGCATTTGACTCGGGTTCCATTTGCCCTGAATGCACTGCCCTGCCAAGTGAGCCTCCCATGCACAGTCTGATGCATCTGTTGTTAGGGTTTGTGCGGCAGATGTAGAGTGAATGACAGTCCCTTGTTGAGGTAGTAGGTCTCTGCCCACCAAAGGAACTCAAGGAATGACAGGAATCATTGATTCCAGTTCCTGAGAATGTTGACACCATAGGCTTTTTAGATACCATTGTAGTTTACTTATATGCAGTCTTGCATATGGAATTAGTAGGATGCAAGAGACCATGAGCCCCAGGGCTTGCATGATTTTCCTTGCAGATAGCTGGGTCTTTGTGGCCAGTAGTTTGAAGTAGGCTGTCAAATAAACTTGTTTCTCTGGTGTGAGGTAAGCCATCTGGGAAGTTGTGTTCAAGCTTGCTCCCAGGAATACAATTTGTTGGCAGGGTACTAGATTTATTTATTTATTTATTTATTGCAGTTGGTTTACCAGGATAGTCCATTGGGCCTTGAAGAACCCGTTTTCAATGGAGTCCTGGGGAGAAAAGCTCCAAAACAGAAAATAAATGTACATTAACATTTGACAGTAGTTTCTAGATACATAGTAGTAGCAAAACATAATGTCCATTAAAATTAGACAGTAAAAGCCTTGGTACATGCAATTGAAGGAACAAAAAGCAAAACATAAATGTAGATTAGTGAACAAACATAGTAGGTGAATAAGGTAGGTTATGGTATTTAAGGGCATTTAGTAGAGTTGGTTATGAGGGGTGGGAGCAAGAGCATTCCCATTGAGATGCTAGGTGTAAGAAAAGTGACTTCTTGAAGGTAGAGTGGTTAGAGGTAATGCGGATGTTAGGTGGTAGAGAGTTCCAGAGGCGAGGCTGAAGGAAAGGAGGTTTTTGCCTGGGGATCAGTGGGTTTGTGCACTTCTAGTAGATTTTGATTATTAGACCTTAGCACTCTATTTGGTAGGTGCATTTTAAGGGCAGAAGCAAGGGAGGGACAGTTGGAGGGGTTTAGAATCAGCTTGTGGGCTAGAGTCAGTTGAGTGTAAGTAAGATAGTTGGGAAGTTCTAACCATTTTAGTTTATGGAGGGAGAGACAGTGGTGAGTGGAAGACCTATGAGCTGTGAATTTAGCAATTTTATTATAGCATGAGGTGAGCTGTTTTTTTAATGAGGACTGAAGATTAGTAAGTAGTGGGGCACCATAGAGAAGGGAGGGGATAAGAAAGGAAGTAGCTAGAGTGATTTTAGTGGTGGATGTAAGGTAGGCATTTTGTCTATACAGCATGCCAATTTTTGATGTGGTTTTTGATGTTTTTTGTAGGTGGGAATTAAATTTTAGTTGGTTGTCGATCTGAACCCGAGTAGTTTGGTGTCTGATACTATTTCGAGAGGTAAGTTATTTTGACTAGTAACTAAGAATGAGTTCATGTTGGGGGGAGTGAGTTTGGAGGGGGTAAATAACATTAATTTGGTCTTGGTGGCATTGAGAGCTAGATGATTGCTTAGCATCCATTGCTCTGTGGAAGAAAAGGCGTCTTGAGTAAGTTTTTGTAGAGTGGGGATAGAAGAGGCAGAGCAGATGATAGTAGAATCATCAGCATATTGGATGATGCTAGAGAAAGGGATAGCTTTGTAGAAGTCCTTAATAAAGATATTGAAGAGTAGAGGACCTAGTATGGAGCCTTGTGGAACTCCGGTAGGGGTACTTAGGAAGGAGGAAGTTGCTTTTTTCCACTTTACAGCTTGATTTCTGTTGGATAGATAGCTAGAGAACCAGTTCAAAGAGGAGGAGGATAGGTAGAGTTTGGAGAGTTTAGTTAAGAGCAGGCTGTGAGAGATAGTATCGAAAGCTTTTGAAAGATCAAGGAGTATGGTGGAAACGATTTGTCCTGAGTCACGGGCTTTATTGATGATTTCAAGGAAGGAGAGAAGGGCAGTCATGGTGCTATGATTAGGTCTGAAACCATGTTGTGTGGGGGTGATAAGATTGTTGTCTAGGAGATGAGGGAGGAGTTGGAGTTGTACACATTTTTCAAGGATTTTTGAAATGGGGGACAGGATGGCTATGGGATAGAAATTAGTAATGCTTTTATTGTTACCACCTTTGTGTAATGGTATGATATATGCTTGTTTCCAGATTTGGGGAACTGAGCCTTCTTGTAGGGAGCGGTTAATTAAGATGCTGATGGGGTAGGCAAGGCTTTCAGCAGCAATGCCAAGAAAGTAGGAAGGGATATTATCAGGAGCATTGGTACAAGGTTTCAATTTCTGAAGGAGTTTCTTAATGGTAGCAGTAGGAATGGGATTTAAAGTGAAGAGAGTGCAGTCAGGGGGTGTTGGATTTTGGGGTGGTATAGATGAGGATGGAATTTGTGTAGAAAGGGGTATAGTGGGATTTCTTTTCATTTATGGTGTACCCCAGTGAGTTAACAGCAGTTCCTTTACAAATGCCAGATGATTTAGTAGCATGTCCTGGCTTTCTGCATGAATTAGACAATCATCCAGTTATGGGTATATTTGAATATTTCTTTGCCTGTAAAATGCAACGACTGGAGCTAGGCACTTTGTAAATACCCTGGGTGCAGTAGATAAGCCAAAGGGAAGTGCAGAGAACTGATAGGGCATGTAGCCTGCTCTGAAGTGAAGGTATTTCCTGCAAGATTCCCTTATTGGAATGTGCAGGTAAGCATCCTTTAAGTCCAAGGTTGCCAACCAGGCATCTTTGCCTAGCATAGGAAGCAGCTGATGAAGAGTTAGCATTTTGAATTTTGGAATTAACAAAAAGATGTTTAGAACAGAGAGGTCCAGGATAGGACGCCAGGAGCTGTCTTTTCTGGGTACCAGGAAAAGTCTTGAGTAAAAACCTTGTCCCCTTTCTTCTGCTAGGACAGGTTGAATATTTATATTATTTATTTATTTACTGCATTTATTTACCGGGAAAGTCCACTGGGCCATGGAGAGCCCATTTTCAGGGGAGGCCCGGGGAGATAGCCCTGATACGTAGAAGAGAGAGAACCTGCTGTTGAGCCTCTGCCCACTGATTTGGAGGTAGGTCTGGCCAACGGTTTGGGATTGGTAAGGTGTGGAAGTGGAATCTGTATCCTTGGGAAACTATATTTAAAACCCATTTGTCATGGGTAATGAGTTCCCTGTTTTTTGCATGCAGGGCGATCTTTTCCCCTAAGGGGGAAAGGCAGCTGAGCAGGGCTTGGAAATTATAAGGGTAAGTCATTGTGACAGTTTTCCATAGGGGGGTGTCTTACTACTTCCAGCTTTGGAAGTGGGAGTCCCCCACTGCTTAGGCCTGTGAGTACCTTGAGACTTTAGCCTAGGTGGTCTGCTGTTCCTGGGTTTGGACTGAAAAGGCCTGGAAGAGACATGAAAGGACTAATTCTTAGAATGCCAATACCTACTAAATCTGGGTGGCTGCACTTGCAGGAAATCTTTAACAGTTTTTTCCTCCATCTTTTTAAATACTTCTTCTGCTTTGTTGCCAAACAGGCGGTCTTGGTTTAAGGGAGCATCCAGTAATTTAGCTTTAACATGATCTGACAAAGTTTGCGCCTTAAGCCAAGCATGCCGTCTAAGAACAGACCCAGTGACAGCAGCCCTGCAAGATGCCACTAAAGAGTCAAAACCACATTGCAAAGTATGTTTACCAACTTGTTCAGCAGAATGCATTAAATCCTGTAATTCTTTATTCTCAGCACAGTCAGGAATCAGCATCATTTTCTGTTTAAGTAGTCCAGTAATATGCTGCTGATACTTCAACATATGAAACTGGCAGTTTATGGCACTAATGGCCAAAGTAGCAGAAGTGTACACCTTCTTACCTCATCTGTTCAAGGCCCTGGAATCTCTATCAGAGGGGCAGGTTTTTGGAAGTAGTAGCCTTAATGCCTTTAGGTCCCTGTGAAATGGTCTCTGGGTTCGCAGTAGGATTCTTGAAGAGGAACTTGTGAGAGTCAGGTACTCTGTAATACCTGTCAGGTTTCCTGGGAGCCAGGGGTAAAGTGTCTGCGGCCAGGCTAGATTCCAAGAAGGCATCATCTACAATGCCCAGGACAGGAGGGATAGCTAAAGGCCTGTGTTGAGGTAGGAGTAAGAATTCCCTAAGACTCTTTTTGGAGTCAGAGTAATCCTGGCTTTCCCAGCGGAAATGCTCCCTAAAAGTGTGCAAGGTTTCACCAAAAGAAAAATCTTCTGGAGGGGAAGCAGAGGGTATGGAGTCCTCTGCATCACAGTCCTCATAGGCAGATAAGGGCAAATCCAGGTAGTCAGAAGAAACAGAAATTTCAGAATCCTGATCAGAAGAATCAGAAGGAAAATCAGTTCTAGGTATCTTAGAGGGTGAAGGCTGGCTTCTCTTAATTAAAGTAATAAGGTCTTCAGCCATTATTATCATTTGTTTTTTAGGCACATGGGTCTGACCATGTGGTTTGGACATTGTTTTTTTAGGTGTGGGTCGAGTTTTAGGCCTTGAAGAAGAAGATGGCATCAGTTTGAAATGCAAGTCTGTAGGCCTGAATACACCTTCAGAAGCCGGTGCTTGCACAGTGGCTCTGGACCCATCCAAGGTAGAGACATCCGCAGGTTCCATAGTTGAAAAAGCATCTCGCAGCATACTGGACTCTGAATGTGTCTCAGTAGAGGCCTGCGAATCTGAAATAGTGGGTATTAGGGGCTGGGAAAGCTCCTCACTGAGTACCGGCAAACTGGCGACTAGCTTAACAGAAGCGTCGTCAGCAGCTTTGGACCTATGTGGTCTCTCTCTGTCTTTATCTTTACATTTTTTCGGAATGTCGGTAGTCAGATGGCTTACCTAAGCCATTTCTGGATAATTAAACCGAGTACCAAAATAGTTTGATGCAAAAATGAACCGATGACGAATTGTTCGAGGATTGAATAAGGCACAAAACCGACAGTGAGGGACGTCGTGGTCTGGGCCTAAGCAAGGAATGCAGTACGAATGAAAATCTTTATGAGGTATTTGCTTTCCACAGGTAATACAATTGTTAACTTTTACTGACATCGGTTTAGAGCAAGAACAAGGACCCCCAACGGGGTGCTTAGCTTTTATGAAGAATTCGGTTCTGAAACTCGAAAACAAAAATTTCAGGAGTCGGGCGACTGGCACTTGCAAACTGCTTCTGCTTCGGGCACTGCACGGCAAGAAAGACTAATGTAATGGTGTCGGCTGCATGCTTTATACTCCTGACGACCTGACATCATGGAAGAAGAGACAGCATCCGACGCAGGACCCAAGACTTTGATATTCAGGCCGGCTGAGGGCTACCTGCAGGCAGATAACCCAAATGTAATGTCTGCAACAGTGAAACATGAAGAACATCATGGCTGTCACCTTTAAAAGTAAGCAGTTTTCAGGATGGACTACAAAGTACAATTATATGAATACAAATGCAGAAAAAACAAGCATTTCTAATTGCTACTTTGGGTAGGTGGGAATCATGAAAAACTTTCTCAAATGTATTGCAGAATAGAAATAAGAGTTAAAAAACATGCAATGTGTTTAATTAAAAAAAAAACAATAGCACTGAGGCCAAGTCTAGCAAAATGATGTGAAGCATTGCAAATGTGGGTGGAATTCAAAGAAAGCTTCAATCAACTCTGTAATCACTTTGGTGGGATGGCTGAGTTGCAATCATAGATTTAATGCAATTCAGAGATATTCATAATTAGCATATGTCTGAATCGTATGTCAGGACCATCCCATACAACCATATGACCTGTGACCCTCCCCCTGTCAGTCTCGTACTACTTCCTCTGTAAATGTGTGCACAAATAACAGTCAGTTATGAAGTAATAATATAAATTCCTGTGAAGGAACAGAACACATGACACACTTCACAATGCTATCACTTATATAAAAATCCGTTTTTGAGGGCTACTCAAAAATGCTAGAAAAACTTAGCATGCTTTAGAACAGTGCATAGCTTTCCAAAGAGCAACCTTTCTGCAAGGTGAATTAATTAATAACCTAAAATATTTTATAACTATATACACTCTATTTCTAAAAATGAAAATGGCACAATGAATGTGTAGCTTTCTTTGATGCCAAGACATAAATGTCAGTGATATCCACAATGTCTTCAGGCTTTGAAGTATGATGCACTCAAGTTCACTTTTATGAATAATATAACTCCTGCAATGTAGGTAATACTATGTTGCATAACTAATTAAAATGAAATAGCTATAATAAATAACAGATTGACATCTAGAACTTAGGTTGATACACATTTATTGGTGCAGAATAAGCAATGAATCCAATGACAACAGACAATGTGGTATTAAATTAGCTACATGACTTTAGTTTTATATCGAGATTTGTTTTCTTACAGCTTAATAACCATAATCATATGCTATAATTTCTGTAGAATATAAATCAAACATGAAGAAAGAATAAATGCTACATTCATTTGATGGTTGCCTTGGACTTGGAAGAGTGTAAAGTGGACACATTAAAGCTCAGATTTCAAGTTTTCACTTTGCATTGCATTTATTTTCTATATAGGATTGCTTCTTGTAATATTTCTATTTGTAGGCTGGTAGTGATTCAGTTAGTTTCTCTTTTTTGTTGTTCTTTCTTTCTTTTTGCTTTTGTCTCAGTTGTTGTGTGACCATGAAGCTAAAAGAAACGTTGCAGGGAAGAAGCCCTGTCCTGTGCAAGAAATGTTTTAATTACAGTTTCATTTAGTTGAGGCTTTGACTGGTTTGTTTTGCATGGTTGCAGCTACAAAGATTCATGTTTTTTTAAACCTAGCTATGCATCCCAAATATGTCTGACAAATTTAGGCACCCTAAGATTATTCTAATGGGTATACGCAGGCTAGGGCTTGAGTGGTCATGCATTTATTGGCCACTACTGTCCATTAGAGACATAGGTGCCAGACCAGGGGTGAATTTGCAATTACCATCCACTGATCCAAGTTATGCTTGAAATGGGTTAAAGACGAACTCTGCTTCACATGGATATGAAGCCTGCTTCATAGAAAGAGTAGTCTCTGAGACATACCTGTCCGTCCAACATGTCTTATTTATGTTGCAAGCAAGGTTTAACTCCCTTAGATAGGAAATTCTGATGCTATTTGTTTAGCAGATATGCAGGAGATCCATCAGAGCAGGATCCAAGGATGCCTTGTATGCTGAGTATAAATCAGCCCTCAGCAGTCTGTAGGATACCAAATATAGGGATAGGGCTTTGAGGCAATCCACATGGAACATATTGTTTATGGCCTGTTTACTTTTTGTGAGGAACTTCTGTAGACATTCCACTTGTTGCATGCGCCTGGTTAGACACATACCGATGGGGGAATTGGACTCAGGAATTGGTCTGATGAGGACCAAATACAGTGAAACAATGACTTTTTTGGGTCTAGATGCCATGCACTTGTTTATAAGTTGCACAACATAGAATGATTTCTTTACTACTGTAGCCACATGATGGTCAAAGGCCAGGTTGCTATCTACATGCATCCCCATATCCCTGACTACTAGGTCTACTCTTAAGGATGTGTTATAAATGAGGCAGTTTCCTGAGGTAGTCAACTTTCCAAAGGGTACTATACGTACATTTTTTGGCATTGAGTTTTACACTGGGGCTGTGGCACTGTTATTTGTCTGAGTCAGCCCCTCTTAGTGGATATTACTGCCTTGGGGGGAATTCCATCACTGTGTTTAGTTTGCAACTGGAAGCAAACTTGGTCAGCCAGAGGCCCTTGACATTAGCCTTGACTTCAGAGAAGTAGATGTTAAAATGGAGCAGATGCCAAAGAGTAACAGACCCCAAAGACTCTGCTAATGATTGACTTCTTTGCGGATATGGACTCCTCTATTCTAACTTGGCCCCAATCTGAGGTTTATGGAAATCAACAAGGTGTGCTAAAATTGATCATATTTAGTAAAACCATGCTGGTATAAACCAATTAATGGGCCCTTTTCCCCCCTACTTCTAAGGCAACCAGAAAACATCTCTAAAAATGTTTACCTAGCAAAGAAGTAAGATTTATTCGCTTGTAATTAATTAGTAAGTCCTTTGTTCTGCCTTTGAGGATAGGCACCACACTAGCATATTTCCATTAGTCTGAGACACAGTAGTTTGACAATAAGGTACTGTACAAAGACGTAAGTGATGGACTAACAGATTTAGCTCTCTTTATAATAAGGTGTCCTAGAATTTACACATGACCAGGGCTTCTATTGGACTTAACTTTAACCAATGATGTTTAAACCATATATTCTGTAATACATGGACAAACTGCATTATTTAAATTTACTCTAGCATCTACAACTTGTAGATTGATCATTGACAGGTAAATGTTCGAAAAGTAATTAGTAAATACATTTGCCAAATCAGGGCCATCATAGATTAAAGTACCTTCATTTTAATTGGTCCTACACTGAAACTATTCCCTTGATTGTGTTTTTCTAAGATATAAATGTTTTCATATTTTTCATTCAGAAACATTCTGCTCATATTTTGTTTTTGCACTTTGTAGTGAACATTTTAGAGGCTTACAGAGAAATTTGTGGATGGTTGGCACCATGGTTAAGTCGTTTACCTTGCAGACACATGGTGAAAGGCTTGAGTCTCACGTGAAGCTAATTGGCTAGGCTTAAAATGGCCCCCAAGGGCAGTTAGCCTAATACTAATCTACGAACCTAGGAATAAATCTTATTACAATTACATGCCTAATTGCTAAATATTAATCATACTTTCTATTAGCACAGAAAGGTGCTCAACAAGCTTGTTTTTCCCCAGTTTTAGAACATAATCACAGCACTGTATTCAGTACAATGTATTAAGTGCCTCTCAGCAGAGTTAATCTCTACTCTCATGTTAATGCCTAACATCATCTGCCACAATACAGCTTACAAATAATTTTCAAAGCTTTATCCTCTGTTACACAGCTTGCTGTCACACAAAAAGTCAAAGTATGGCAGACTGAGGTGTCTAACAGTATTTAAAGAAATTCATTTATCAGATGGACACACCGCTTCTGCCTCCCATCTGTGTGGCTGTGCAAAGTGTCCTACAGCTTTCAAAGCTGTAAAACACTTTATCATCTCATCCAACCCATGCTCTTTTTCTGAAACTTGTAGTAGATGGATTAGGTAAAGCTTAATGAACTACTAAGAATTATGATCTGATCACTCTTATTATAACTATTTATTATATGTTCTCAAACTGCATGGCAAAATGCACCTCCCAGGCTTCTGTTACACTGCTCTTGAGGTGAATTTCTTGACATCCATCTTTTGAACACATAAGAAGTATCTTGTTATCAAAAACCCACACATATTAATCCTGTGTTTGTTCATAGGTTCATACTAGGCTATCTGCCCTAGGGCATTTATAAGCCTAGCCAGAGTGTGTTTGGCTTTCGCCACCCATTTTTGAATTAATTTTGCTATGCCCTTTTTTTAGGTTAGTATACTGTGCCTCTGTCTAACAGTGACACAGAAGTGATACCCAGGGTAAACCTACGATCTCCCATCCACTCATCAAGACTCCTCTTGAAGAGAGTCAATGAGGGACTCTGCCTAACCTGGACTGGGATTTTATTCCAGAGTGAAGGGAGCCTCTGGGTTATGAATCTGTCCCTCCAGCATGTCCTATTTATTTTAGTGCTGAGGTTCAAGTCTCTCGAGCGCATAGCTCGATGGGATTTGGATTTTCTGAGGTGCAGCATGTCCATTAATTCCGGGTTGGACATGGCTTTATACGTCAGGCACAGATCGCCTCTGAGCAGGTGGTATGCCACTGAGTAGAGCTGGAGTTTCTTTAACCGGGCAGCATATGGCATCTGTTTGAGCCCTTTGATCCTCTTGGTGAGGTACTTTTTGGGTCTTTCCAGTTGCTGCAGGTGTCTGGTAAGGTAGATCCCAAAAGGGGCATTGTACTCAATTATGGGCCTGATGAGGGATGAGTAAAGAGGCACGATGACCTCCCCTGATCTAGATGTGAATCCTTCATGATTAGGTGGGCTATATAAAATGTTTTTCTAACCACTTTGGCCATGTGGTTGTCAAATGAGAGATTGCAATCAACTTGGGTCCGCAGGTCCCTAATTACTTCTTCTGTACTTAATGGGTTACCACCTATGTGGTAATTTGTGGGCACTTTGTTTTTGCCAAAGGGGATGACTATACACTTTTTGGCATTTAGCTTGAGGCCATGGCTCTGGCACCAGTTGTCTGTTTCTATGAGGCCCTTTTGGAGGATGCTTGTGTCAGCTGGAGAGTCGATTATGGCACCCAGTTTGCAGTCATCTGCGAACTTGGTCAGCCATAGTCCTTCCGTGTTGGCCTGTACCTCTGAGAAATATATACCGAACAAGAGAGGTCCCAGGACTGAGCCTTGTGGGATGCCACTTGTAACTGGTTTGGAGTCTGACATGGCTCCAGCAATTCTAACCATGTGGGTTCTGTCCTTGAGCCAGTTTGCAACCCATCTGGTGACATAGGGGTTTATATTTAAGCTGGTGAGCTTATCTATAATGCCTGAGTGGGGTAATGTATCGAAGGCTTTTGCGAGGTCCAGGAAGGCTGTGTGGACCACCTTCCCCTCGTCAATGGCCTTGGTGACTGTTTCAAAGAAATCAACCAGGTTTAAGAGGCAGGATCTGCCCTTTACAAAGCCGAACTGGGTAGGATCCAGTGTCTGTAGGTCCCCAATATCTTTATTTATGAGGTCCATGATGATCCTTTCCATAGCATTGCAGACTAAGCTAGTCAGGCTTATGGGGCGATAGTTTCCAGGATCCGTTGAGGCACCACCTTTGTGGAGAGGGACCACTGTTGCTGTACGCCACTCTTTGGGTACATATCCTGTAGTAAGGCTGAGACTGAACGGTAGTTTTATGTTTGGGTTTAGTTCTTCTTGGAGTTCATGTAGGATGCAGCCCTGGACACTGTCTGGTCCCATTGATGCTGTGTTTTTTGCTTTGGAGAGGGCGGCTCTTACCTGAGCATCTGAGATGTCAGGGGCAGCACTCTGCTGGGATAGATATTTGCCCTTTTGGTGGGAGGGGGAGAAGTTTGCTGAACCTGTCAGCTAGGATGTTGGCAATGTCTGTGGGTTCGATGTATTTTTTGTCATTTTAGACTAATTCTGAGCATATCTGGGAATTCCCACCCAGGTTCCTAACATAACTAAAGAAAGCCTTGTGATTATCCTTAGTGTCCTGTGCAATTTTTCTCTCGAAGCTGGCCTTAGATGATTTTATGAGTGCCCGTAGTTTTTTGCTAATACTGATCAGACATGCCTTCCCTTTTTGGGATTTTGCTCTATCATGTAGTAGCTTCCTCCTTCTATTGTATAGTTTGTTTATGGCTGGGGTCCACCAGACAGGACGTCTGCCTTTGGAGGATTGGGTCTTGGTTTTATTTGGGATTGCATGATCCATGCATTCCTGAAGGTGTTCATAGAATGCGTTTATAAAGGATTTTGCGGTCTGGGCCATATATTCCACAGGCCCGGGGGCTTTGAAGGATTCCACCTCGGTTTTGAGGAGTGTGAAATTTTCTTTAGAGAAGTTTTTCACTGTGGTTTTCTGGGCAGGGGGTGGGGTCGGGATGTGAATATCCAGTGAGATTAGTTTATGGTCTGATCTTACCAGTGTGGGATACACTTCTGGTCTGGAGCATAAAGTCCCCATGTTGGTGATGATCAGGTCCAGTATGTTTTCCCCTCTTGTGGGAGTGGTAACACGTTGTTCCATAGCATTTGAGTTTATAAATTCTAGGAACCTTTGGGCTAGGGTGTTGCAGCTAGAGTAATGCTCCCAGTCTATGTTTGGGTAGTTGAAGTCGCCCAATATAATGGTGTTTGCAGAGACCTTCATATTTTCCAGTGTTCTCAGGAAGGCCGAGTGGGGTTCCTGAGTTTGGGAGGGTGGTCTGTAGCAGGCTATAAATTGGAAGGCAGTTTTACCCACTGTTAGTTGCACATGGATAGTCTCTGATGCTTCGTGCTGTGCCACCAACCTGGAGGTGTGAGTATCTTTGACAAATATTGATACTCCCCCTCCTTTTGTGGTTCGGTCCAAGTTTTGGGGCCGAAAAGCATGGTATGAGGTATAACCTGGTAGTGCTGGGGTGCTCTCAGGAGCCTTGAACCAGGTTTCTGTTACTGCACAGATATCGATGTTCTCCATGCTAAGGAGAGTTTCGAGTGTGTGAATCTTGAGGTTTAGACTTCTAGTGTTGAGTAGCATTACTCTTAGTTTCTTATCCCTTGTGATACCTATGGAGGTGGGTTTGTCTTTTGAGCCTTGCCTAAAAAAGGCACTATGAGGGTAGCAAGAGCCTTTGCCAATATCCGAAAGCCCAGGGGTGACAGGTGCAAGCCGTCCCTAACGAAGCATCGTGGCTTGTCGAGCATGTCATCCCAGGCTGACAGGCATTGGATCCCCTTTGAATGACACCAATACTTAAGCCAATTGTTGTAATTGATCATCTTGTCTTCATATTGTGGCATCATTCTTGGTGAGGGTAAGATGCTACTCAAGGTCAGGGTCATACCGGCCTGGGCCACATGCTCAGAGAGCTCCTCTATGTCTCTTTTCATGTAGTCCAGGGAGGTGCGTCTCAGGTCATTCACACCAGCATGGACAATGACTGAGTCATATTTGTACTTGCCTTGGAGTGACCTGAGTGCTTGTGTTATGTGGCGGATCCTAGCGCCCGACAGGCAGCTCACCATGACCTTCTCCTTGTTCAGCCTGGTGAGCGGGACGTCAGTGTGCCTGACGATAGAGTCACCTATTACAAGTGTATCAGGTGTGTTGTTTAGCCTTAAGGGCTGTGACTGTTCGGCACGCTGGCTTTGTGAGCTATGTGTTGCGCGTGTTTTGTTTTGGGGTAGCGGTTGCTTGGGTGTCTGCTTTGGAGGTCTCTGCTGCTTAGGCAGATTTTTATTTAGAGCCTCCGAGTATGTTTTTGTGTGTTTATGTGTTTGGTTTGCTGTTGTGGTAGGTCTATGTGAGACTGGAATTGTAGTGAGTGTGGTTTCCTTCTCCTCCTGACTGGTTACACCAGTACTGAGTTGACAGAGCTTAGCCTCCATAGATTTCATTGCTGTAATGCAATATACTGGATCCCAGACATAATCCTGTGTTTGTTACACAGGTTTCATTGCTGTAATGCAATATACTGGGTCCCAGACATAATCCTGTGCTTGTTACACAGGTTTCATTGCTGTAATGCAATATACTAGATCCCAGACATAATCCTGTGCTTGTTACACAGATTTCATTCCTGTTATGCAGTATACCAGATCCCAGACATAATCCTATCTTTTTTACACGGGGTTCATAGTTGTTATACAGACATAATCCAGTATTTGTTACACAGGTTTAATTGCTGTTATACAGTACACTGGATCCTAGATATAATCCTGTGTTTGTTACACAGGGTTCATTGCTGCTATGGAGTAATACTGGATAACTAGAAATTTTCACTGGGATTAGAAATCAGCAAGGAAGCACAAGTGTTGCAAAAAAAATTTCATCCATTTTGTATAAATAGGTCAGTCAAGGTCCCAACATTCAGGCAATAAACTCCTCTCCTTACTTAACCCTAGGAAAACATTTCATGGTACTGATGACAGTTTCCTCCCCCCTTTCCCACACATATGGTAATCTCTCCCATTAAAGATATAATTACTTCTTTCTGTAACAAACATGGAAAACATCTGAATTATGAAGCCTCCTGCTAGTGCCGTACTATAGGCAGCATAACTTAAATACATTCCTTTCCCCATAGGCTTTCATTTTCTTCATACTATAATGTATTATTCCACAAATGAAGTCTCAAACATGCCTCCCACCTCTATCATCTTTCCCACCCATCCCTTCTCTCTACGTTGGACTCAGTGCAGAATGTTACATGTGTGTACCTTGCAGTAACTATTTACAACTCAGAGGCAGCCCTACCATGGTGCTTCAGCATGAAGATGCATAGCAACATGATGGATTGTCTATACAGCCATGCTAAATGCTAATGAGGCATTCTGAGGGGGTGAGGCATATGCAAATTAGCTATATTCTACACAACAGAAATGCCTGCAGTAAGACATTTATATAGCTGTGTAAAATAAACATGGGGCACTCATGTTCACCCACCAAGGTAGAGGTAAGTACCAGGGAGTTTAGAGGACAGGTTGTGGCATGAAGGGGTTCTAATGTGTGTATGTGTTCGGCTGCATGTGAGGGAGTGTGTATGTGTGTGTGAGTAAGTGTCTGCCACTAAGATCACTATAAGAGGGGTTAGTTTGGGATAAGTGGGTAGGTGCACTTGGGTGGGTGTGTATGTATGTGTGTGTGTGTGTGTGTGTGTGCGTGTGTGTGTGTGTGTGTGTGTATGTGCATATTTGTATATGGGTGAATGGGTGAGTATGTCTGTCCGTGCAACTGGATTTGTGTACATGTGTTAGGGGGATGTCACAGCTCCCCTAGGCTAATAAGCAGATCTTGCAATATTGTAGAGTGCAGAACACTAAATCCCAGGGATATTCTTCATCATACCTTAGAGGCAGTTAGAAAGAAAAAAAAGGTTTGTAATGTAAAAGAAGTGAATCATAGAAACACTAGCCACAAGGGATAAGTCTTTATAGTGTGCCCTAAAGAAGATTCAAACCCTGTACCTTTGCATGGAAGATAGTAGCAGCCTGTGCTACCACTACACATCAAGGATACTTAAAAACACTGCCCAGGTCTGAAAAAAATATGTAAAGTGAAAAGGCAAGAAAAGTTTTCAAACTCTACATCCTTTGCACAGAAAGCACCGGTAGCATTGACCTACAACACTAACTAACCCATTTGTGTTACTAAGTTCAGGAAAAGGTTTCAAACTCTGCATCCTTTGCACGGAAAGCAGCAGTAGCACTGACCTACCACACTAACTAACCCATTTATGTTACTAAGTTCAGGAAAATGTTTCAAACTCTACATTCTTTGCACAGAAAGCAGCAGTAGCATTGACCTACTACACTAACTAACCCATTTGTGTTACTAAGTTCAGGAAAAGGTTTCAAACTCTGCATCCTTTGCACAGAAAGCAGCAGTAGCATTGACCTACTACACTAACTAACTCATTTGTGTTACTAAGTTCAGGAAAAGGTTTCAAACTCTGCATCCTTTGCACAGAAAGCAGCAGTAGCACTGACCTACTACACTAACTAACCCATTTGTGTTACTAAGTTCAGGAAAAGGTTTCAAACTCTGCATCCTTTGTACAGAAACCAGCAATAGCTTTTACCTATTACACTAACTAACCCATTTGTGTTACTAAGTTTTTTTACATAATAACAAGTATGACGCTTCAAAGTCTGGTATGAACCAATGATTGTAACAGTCTGTGAGCTACCAGGAAAGGTCCCTGTAAGGTGCAACAGCAGGAGTGTCTGTCCTGTGATATCAGGGATAACAGTCTATGCGCTACCAGGAAAGGTACCTGTAAGGTGTAACAGCAGGAGTGTCTGTCCTGTGATATCAGGGATAACAGTCTATGAGCTACCAGGAAAGGTACCTGTAAGGTGTAACAGCAGGAGTGTCTGTCCTGTGATATCAGGGATAACAGTCTATGCGCTACCAGGAAAGGTACCTGTAAGGTGCAACAGCAGGAGTGTCTGTCCTGTGATATCAGGGATAACAGTCCATGAGCTACCAGGAAAGGTACCTGTATGCTGCAACAGAAGGAGTGCCTGCCCTGTGATATCAGGGGATAACAATCTGTGAACTACCAGGAAAGGTACCTGTAAGCTGCGACAGCAGGAGTGCTGCCCTGTGATATCAGGGATAACAGTCTGTGAGCTACCAGGAAAGTTACCTGTACGGTGCACCAGCAGGAGTGTCTGTCCTGTGATAGCAGGGATAACGGCCCATGAGCTACCAGGAAAGGTACCTGTAAGGTGCACCAGCAGAAGTGTCTGTCCTGTGATATCAGGGATAACAGTCTATGAGCTACCAGGAAAGGTCCCTGTAAGGTGCAACAGCAGGAGTGTCTGTCCTGTGATATCAGGGATAACAGTCTATGCGCTACCAGGAAAGGTACCTGTAAGGTGTAACAGCAGGAGTGTCTGTCCTGTGATATCAGGGATAGCAGTCTATAAGCCACCAGGAAAGCTACCTGGTTCACCAGCAGGTGTGTCTGTCCTGTGATAGCATGGATAGCAGTCCGTGAGCTACCAGGACAGGTACCTGCAAGCTGCAACAGCAGGAGTGTCTGTCCTGTGATATCAGGGACTGACAGATGAGAAGAATGAGAGAGTGTCCATATTGTGGGAAGGCTTTAGTACAAAGCTGGGAGAAACACGAGGCAACACCAGGAAAATATTTAAACAATTACTGTGACTTATTAAAAAGTTAATAGACTAACAGGTCTAGCATCACTATGCAGCTGTATGCACACCACCAAGATTGCAGCTCTAATATCTGGCATTATTGACTGAATGCAAAGACTGCAGGCATCCATGTTTTACAGGGATAGAGACAAAACATAGAATAGTACATCAAAGACATTGTGTCAATTCAGGGACAGGGAAGAGGTATGTTGTGTGTGAAAGTGAATGAGAGGAAGTGCCTGTTTCGATGAGATGCAATGGCTACCAGTGTTAACTCCTACAGAAAAGTGTTGCTTTGCAATCGCAGAAGTTTCACAGATATGCATATTTGCAAGTTAGTACTAAGTTATCTTTGTGGACTGTTTTAAGTCTAGGCAATCATTTTATTTGAGAATCAAACCCTGCATTATGTGTCTGGAAGGCAAACACCTTAACCATTATACAAACTGCCAAACTAGTTCTTTATTATCCTAACATCTCTGTGAATCTCAAATCACCACATTGTGTAAACAGCTCCTTTTTACCACAGCTCGTACTACCAGTGCTAGGGTTCATTGTGAATCTCTAGACTTCACTTTTCCTTCTCCTTATGTCCCCAGGAATACTTAATACTATATACTGTATACATATTTTAAATATTTACTGTCTATGTTACATTTTAAACCAGTTATGTAACTTTTAACTTGGTAGGTGGGTTGGTCCTTTATCCCTTTTCAGAAATAACACAGGTGCTGAGGAACAGAATTACAAAGTGAGAAGAGACTGATTAACAATATAGTGACATACAGTACAAGTTACAAATTTAGTTAATAGTCTGAAAACTAGAATAATTGCAAAACATATGTCACTCTAATAAAAGGTATTATATCATCTGTGTTCCAGTGCCATCGTGTTTTCTGTTAGTAGAGCAGCTGTTCCAGTGTCGTTGTGTTTTCTGTTAGTAGAGCAGCTGTTCCAGTGTCGTTGTGTTTTCTGTTAGTAGAGCAGCTGTTCCAGTGTCGTTGTGTTTTCTGTTAGTAGAGCAGCTGTTCCAGTGCCATTGTATTTTCTGTTAGTAGAGCAGCTGTTCCAGTGCCGTTGTGTTTTCTGTTAGTAGAGCAGTTGTTCCAGTGCCATTGTATTTTCTGTTAGTAGAGCAGCTGTTCCAGTGCGATTGTGTTTTGTGATAGTAGAGCAGATGTTCCGGTGCCATTGTGTTTTCTGTTAGTAGAGCAGCTGTTCCAGTGCCGTTGTGTTTTCTGTTAGTAGAGCAGCTGTTCCAGTGCCGTTGTGTTTTCTGTTAGTAGAGCAGCTGTTCCAGTGCCGTTGTGTTTTCTGTTAGTAGAGCAGCTGTTCCAGTGCCGTTGTGTTTTCTGTTAGTAGAGCAGCTGTTCCAGTGCCGTTGTGTTTTCTGTTAGTAGAGCAGCTGTTCCAGTGCCGTTGTGTTTTCTGTTAGTAGAGCAGCTGTTCCAGTGCCGTTGTGTTTTCTGTTAGTAGAGCAGCTGTTCCAGTGCCGTTGTGTTTTCTGTTAGTAGAGCAGCTGTTCCAGTGCCATTGTGTTTTCTGTTAGTAGAGCAGCTGTTCCAGTGCCGTTCTGTTTTCTGTTAGTAGAGCAGCTGTTCCAGTGCCGTTGTGTTTTCTGTTAGTAGAGCAGCTGTTCCAGTGCCGTTGTGTTTTCTGTTAGTAGAGCAGCTGTTCCAGTGCCGTTGTGTTTTCTGTTAGTAGAGCAGCTGTTCCAGTGCCGTTGTGTTTTCTGTTAGTAGAGCAGCTGTTCCAGTGCCGTTGTGTTTTCTGTTAGTAGAGCAGCTGTTCCAGTGCCGTTGTGTTTTCTGTTAGTAGAGCAGCACTGCATTTCTTTATCTTTTAATTTGCTTATTTTTTTTTTACTTTTTCTACAAAAGTAGAAAAAAATGAAAATATGTATTGAAAATTAGTTCAAATAATAAAAAAGTACATTGTCACACTAATGTTATTTCTTTATTTCTTTTTTACTACCACAATAGAAAAAAATGAAATGCATCCTGAAAACAGGGTAAAATTAAATGCAAAAAAAAATGCAATATTCTCACATTTGGGAGGCAAACCATCCACCCCAGCATATAGCAATGACAATGCCACACTTCAAAATGAAAAGTGGGAATCTTGTCTCCTCACCATCTTCTTCTTAGAAAAGTATCCAACTTAGGAATATCTCCCTTTTCCATATACTGGTTTTCCAACTACCTCACAGACAGGCAACAAGCTACTAAGTGCAACTCTCTTTCCCTCCTTTCCTCAACACCATCACTGGTGTTCCCCAAGCATCCATCTTAGGGCCTCTGCTATTCAACATATTCATCACTGACTTACACACTACTCTCGCTCAAGGCACAATCATCCAATACGCAGATGATTCTACTATCATCTGCAAATGCCAATTCTCCACCCGAACTCCTGAAACTTACCCGGTCAGCCCTCAGCTCCACCGAAAGATTATGTCTAACAACCGCCTTGCCTTAAGCCCTAAGAAAATGAATCGTATGCTATTCACTCCTAAGAAGACCACTATTATAAACAAAGACTCTTTCTCCATTATCTCTCAGGATAACACTACCATTGAGGTTGTCACACATACTAAACTTCTAGATGAACACCTAACTTTCAACATGCATATTCACAATAATGTGGAAAAGCACACCAGAAATGGGGCATGCTATACCGACATAAAGCATTCCTCAATTACTCCTCAAAACTAGCCCTTGCCTCCTCTTTCTCTTCTTTATGGTGCTCCTCTCTTTACCAACCTACAAGCCAGTCTTAAATCCAAACTAGACTCATGCTATAACAAAATTGCAAAGTCTGTCACTAATGGATGACACATCTCACCACTGTGCCTCTCTGCAATTACTAAACTGGCTAGAACATCTTCATTATATTACATATATACAACTAACAACTGACCACAAACTAATATTCAGCCCATCCAGCTGCCCTGCCCTATCTTCTCTGTTTACTCTGTACCACCCTAATATCCGCTCTGAAAAGCAACTGCTCTTACAAGTAGAAAAATCTAACCTCTCTGTTGGTCAAATGCTTCACTCCTTTTCACCTACTAGACTATAGAATTCTCTCCCACCTTCATTTAGATCCAACAGCAGTGTATTGTTCTTTAAACAATCTTTGAGACAACATCTTTCCTCACAGTGGCTATGCTCATGTGCTATTTTTGGATCTCTCCAAAGTTTTTGACACTGTCTCACACTCTCTTCTGCTGCACAAACTGTATAACCTCAACCTCTCCTCTGATACTGTTGCATGGTTCTCCAGCTACCTCACTGACAGATCTCAATCAGTGAGATGGCACACTCTGCACTCTCCCCTCCTTTCCCTGTAAAAATGTGTGCACCTCAAAGGTCTATCCTAGAGCCTTTACTTTTTAATATTTTCATTAATCAGCTCTATACCACCTGTCCTCAGTCATCCTTCATGCAATAAGCAGATGACTCTACAGTCATCACCATAGCCAACTCTCCCTCTAAGCTCTTCTTAGCTAATCAGGAATCTTTTAACTTAGTTGAAACATGGCTCTCCAATAACCAGCTCACCCTTAACCCTAAAAAAAACAAAGCTGTTACTCTTCCTACCTAAAAAATTATCAATATTAAACCCTCCTTCTCCATACAGTCCCTTAATAACACTCCCATTCAGGTAGAATCTAGTACTAAGCTCTTAGGTGTCACATTCGACGATCAGCTTAAATTTGACATGCATGTTAATGACTGTATCAAAAAGATTCATTCAAAACTAGGGCTCCTTTACCATAACAAGAAATTCCTTACCTCTGAATCCAAGGATACTCTCTCTCTCTCTTACCCACCTTCTACCTAATCTAATGTACAACTCTCAAATTCTCACAAATCTTAACTTAACACTCCTTACCAAACTTGAATCTACCTACAACAAGGTAGCTAGATTTGCTGCCCAACAAACCTAGAGATCCCATCACTGTCTCTCTATAAAACACCTAAAGTGGCTTGAATTACCCCCACCAGCTTCTTCTGTCTCAGCTACAGATTATTAATTATATCCTATACCAGCCTTCCTACTGCCTAACACTATCCACTCTCATCTCCTATTATTCTACCTCTAGACCTCTTCGAAGCTCTAACCAAGACCTACTACAAATCTACAAACCGAAGTCTAAATTTGGACATAACATGTACAGCTATCACTCCACTATTGCCCGGAATGGGCTCCCACTAAAAATCAGGACCCTTACACATCCTAAACAATTTAAGGCAGCCACCAAAGAGTACTTTAAAAGTTACTGGTCTTCCCGCTGCACTTTTCCTCCTTAAACATCTTCTATTCCCATACCTTAATCTACTTTCTGCCCTTATCTGACTCTTCTCACTAGCTCTCTCTAATCTTCCTTGACTACTCTTTTGCTGTCTTCTAAAACCTATTAAGCTAATCATCTCAGAGAAACATTCAACAGTAAATGTCTTGCCTTCATGCAACTACATTATGATAAAACTGGGTTTTTGTAACCAATCACCCCGAAAACTATATTCATCTCAATGACATATTTCTTTTTATACATCTTGAATGAGCTTTGCTATACTCCTGATTATTGACACTGTATAACATTGTATTGCTACTTTATACCTTGTGATAATTCTATCACATTGCTGTTTAATGCTAATGTATAATGAAAACTGTATACTATAATGGAGCTTTTCTCCCCAGGCTACCTCTGAAAAAGGGCTCTTCAGCTCAGTCGGACAAACCCGGTCAACAAATGTAAAATAAATAAATTGTTCCTCACAACCTATAACCTGACATTATCTCTCTCCTAATACTACTCCCACCTTTCCTACCTCCATCCTATATTACCTTCTAAAACTTCACTTTTATTCCTGGATTATAATCTACTTCTATACCTATGTACACACGTACTGTCACTAGATAGATTTATGTACAGCTACAGTGCCTTCTTCCTTTGCCAGAAAAAAAAAAAAAAACCTTTGTACACTGTTCAAAACTGTTTTATTTGCCAGTTGTTTTAGTTTATCAAAATGTATGTACTGTATAATCATTGTTGAACTCTTCTCCCTGGGCCTGAACTGAAAATGGATACTTTTTAACCCAGTGAACCTTCCCAGTTAAATGCAAATAAATCAATAATAAATAATGTAGTTAAAGATCTGGAAATCTGCATTGATATTAATTTCCTCTCCTTTGACTAATATTGACTTAATGGTTCAGGTCATAACTTCCCCGATAGAAGGTACAGCGTTTGATTCAGATCTCGGGTTATTAGTTAGCCATGTAGCAGTCTGCAGACTGATAGCCGATTATTTGCCTATGAATATGTAGCAACAGCTGTCAGGAAATCCTTCTATGTGGTGCAGCTGATTACCAAGGGGTTATAATCCAGATCACAAGGGGTTAATGTCCCATTGTATTCCGTACTTATTTAAATCAATTATATAATACAAAGCCAGTCTTTGGGATGTACCTCACCAGGTATACTGAACAGTGGTGCAGCTGATTACCAAGGAATATCATTCCAGTCACAAGGGGTTAATGTCCCTTTGTATTCTGTACTTATTAAATCAGGTATAGAATACAAAGCCAGTTTTTAGGATGTACCTCGCCAGGTATACAAACAGTTCCAAACACCCTAGAGTTTTATAATACAGAAGATTACACGCTTAAATGTCCTCTGCTACCACAAAAGGTTAGATGTACTGTTTTACTTCTCTGTATCTTACAGGCTCCTCAAACAGACCTATCTCTTGATTTTCAATCAATCAGGAATTCAGCTGTCCAGGATATCTTGCACCTTTTCAAATTAAGCATTCACATAAATACCAAAAAAAAAAAAAAAGATATACGCCTGCTTCTGTAGATCAAGAAAAAAGGTAAACAGATTCATAACTCTGCACTTGTCTCAACTCTGGAATAGATTTCTCTGGAAGATGAACATTGTGATACACTATCTTCTGTTAAATTGGATCTGGATAATTTGATTGGTATTCATAAATTCAGCACAGGCATGAATGGCAAGATGAGAGGCACAGTATTTTGTAGGACCTGGCAGGGTGTAATGGCTGCATGACTCAGTAGCTTTGAACCTTCTATGATTTCTATATTATATTACTGCACTAAACAATTCAACTAGATGTGTGGACACAACTTCATATCTATTTATGGCTATACATTCAGCTACCCTCTTTGTTTGAAATTAAGATGACATGAAAGTACTATTTATTAGAAATACTGCACTATATTCTATTTCCTACATTTGCTTTCCTGATTTATGGCTGAGCAATAATATTGTAATATATTACAGTACAGGGTATAATCAAAAAAACATGGCAAACATGTAGGGGTGAAACCAAGGACCCAAAAGGACTGCACAAAATGGCAATTTTCCAAAAAGAGACAGCAAGCAAACCACCCATGAGATGAATATTTTTATTGAAACATGTACAAAAGTTAAGCAATTTTTTATCTTGTAGACAATGGACTTCTTCAGAACTAAACCTGAAAAGTATGTAACTTCCTTTAACAGTAAACTCTCAGTTAACCAACACACATGGGGATCGGTAGAAACTGGAAAACTGTAGTTTCTGGTTGGTTAAGAGTTACTATTAAAAATAGGCCTGACTAATACTGTACCCTATACTATTTGTTTGCTTTGACTTGTTCTCAGGTTGGGGAGAGAGGGGATTTATTCTTACCTTCCTTTCAAAACTCTAAAACTTTAAAAATGTAAGGTATGTTTCTGTGGGGGGAAACAGAAAATGCAACACAAGAAAATTGAAATGTATTTCTTTGATATATATATATATATTTGTGTTGCCTGTTGCTTGGGAGTGGCAGATGCTTGAGTTCCGGTTAGCTGAGAGTTTACTGTATATAGTTCATACACCTGTTGGTTTCATGTTCTGAAAGAGACATAAACCAAACAATAATAAAACTGATAAAACTTATTGCACATCTAATTAAAAAATACCATTTCAAATAAAATTAATAATTTTTAATCGAATGATCAGTTTTGAATGTCATTAAAAATGTCATTTCAAAATCAGATACATGAATGACAAAAGGTGCCTGGCACCATTTATACTAAATAAAATGGAAATTAAAAAAAAAAAAACTGCTTGTTCTTCATTGGAATCAAGAAACTACTGTAATAGCTCTTGAAATAAATCAAATCCATTCCCAGTAGTGGTTTTGTTCAATGAACTTGCAGATAAAAAAAATAGTTGAAATCAGCGATCAATGTGCAATCAAATTAAGTATCCCAGATCCTGATCACAATTTAAAAATTAAAAAAAAAAAACTTGCTCATAATTTGGCCACTCAAAGGTTCAGTACTGGAGTTATGGAACTATCCTTGTTTAAACCGAGTGGTTTTGTAACATTTACCTGGAGTAATCATAACAATTTCTTTACTCCAGTCTGTTTTCCCATGCTCTCCCTTTAAATCTGGTGTGACCACTTCTAAAATCCCAAAAGAAACTTCGGTCTGGATTCAATAAAGCTTACACAGTCCACTAAAACTGTATGCATGTTGTGGTGTGAGGCACACATGATAGCGCACCATTCTGTAATCAGTAAGCAACTCTACATGCTGAGTAGAGCTGCACAGACACGGTAAACATTGTGACATGCTAATTACAGGATAAGAATCTGAATTGTATGCTAATAGACCAATCCAAGATGGAGGAGCTATTTAACAAGCTATAAAGTGAATATGCACACACAGCGCAGATTTCCCCTCTGAATCCCAATACCTATTGGAATAGAGCCAGAGAAACTTCTCTACACAGAATCAGTGTTGGGGGCTGCTGTTTCACTTGATCATATGTGTGTGCAACAGGCTCAAGTTTAATGCTGCTGCTACTAATAGACCTTGGCCAAGAAGGAGAAGGGTATTTAGACCTTGTTTAACATTTCATGGTCTGCATAAGATGGAAATTGTAGAGTGCTGCAGAGTGGATAAAGACACACTACAGGAACTCTGCAACCTCTGTCGTCCTGAACTGCAAACCGAGGGAAATCGATACTGGTGGATACTAAGGTATGTGTACCACTTAGAATATTAGGTACAGGAACCTTCCAGAGACCACAAGCAGACACTCTGGGGATGTTACAGGCATCAGCATCTAGGATCCTACATCAATTCCTGAATGCTATGCTACAACATACTAGTGACTACATACATTTTCCCCATACACCTGAGGATAGAGCCACAACTATGCAGGAGTTCTACCCTGCAGCACACTACCCTGAAGTCTTGGGTGCCATAGACTGCATGCACATTGAAATCAGATAATCACCAGGGGAACAGGGAAGGGTGTACATAAACAGAAAAAGGGCTTCCACTCTATTACCCTTCAAGTCATGCGTGACACTATTAGGGAATCATCCTGAATGTGTGTTCTGGCAACACAGGCATTACTACAACTCACATACCTGGCACAACTCTCAACTGTATCAACTATTTTCTGTGGGGATTTCCACAGGGTCATATACTGGGGAATGCAGGTTATGCACTTGAACCATGACTGATGACATCCATCAAAAATGCACACACACTAACTGAAGAATACTACAATGAGGCACATACTCAAACAAGAAGTATCACAGTGTGTGTGTTTGGTCTTCTGAAGTCATGATTCTGGTGCCTAGATACATCTGGAAGAACTCTGCAATATAATCCCCATACATGCCATGAACTTTTCACCATCTGTGCCATCATTCACAGTATTATTCTGAGAATACAGCTTCATCAGGAACACCAAGGAAAGGGGCACACATCCCAATACCACCACTGACAAGGTCTCCGCAGCCACCCACAGGTGAGGAGTCAGAGGGGGAATCATCAGCTGGTGTGGGTGTAGGCAGATGTAGGAGTGCACAATATGCCCTCACCTTGGTCAAGAGGAAATGGATAGCACACATGCTCACCACATAAGGGTATAAAACCTTTATCCTATGTGCATACATACAGTAACACAGATGCCAGGCAAAACTCACAACCTTTACTTAACCATGTAGTGGCTGTGTACTAATAGCTTCAGAGAGAGTTGGCCCCAAATTAAAACACTTGCAACTGCTGGACTTCTGGTAAGTGTTAAACCTGGAATAGGCAAATAAATGGCTAAGAACACAAATGAATGGCATATCACTGCATACTGTTACTTCCTAATGTAGGTAAGTATGAAGTGAATGATTTTTACAGCAATGACATCAATATGTGGCAGCACTGACTTACGTCAATACATGTGTTCTCCATCTACTAATAGGCCTCATGCACGAAAGACTCATACATTCATACCTTTCAAATGTAAAGTTTTTTGCAGAATGTCCAGAGTTTGACCTCACAGTTTTGTACTGGCAATTCATTAAAGATTGCAGTTAGAAAATAATAACAGACATTTCAGTTTCAGACTTCATATCCCTCAGAAAATTCATGGTAATGCAAAACCTGTTATTCTATCAACTTTCTAAGTTTGTAAGACCAAAATATTTCAAAATTGTCCCAGTTTTTTGGCCTTTGTCCCACTTTTATTTATGGCTTTGTGCAGCTCTGTTGGTCTAAGAGGTTGAGATGTATGCACATATTACAAAAACCTGTAAAAAAGCTGTACAATTTGCAAGAGTGTCACAAACATATATATAGTAAGCACTCAGTCAGATATGCACCCTAGACATCAGACAAAAGACTTATGTATCTCTCAATGCAAAAGAAAAAAAAGCAAGGTATATGGCACAGTTATCATCATTTGCTCAGGGTGTTGTTTGGGGGTGCAGAAGGCCAAGGCTGACACAAAAGGTACTGAGTGAGTGTGAGTAAGAAAGACAGAAAGGCAGACATTTGGGGAAAGTATCAAAAGGCCAGAGAGAAAGAATGAGCTATAAGCCTCACGACTGACCTATGTAACTGTTATGTGTGTATGTTGATATGGGCAGTCAAGGTGAGATGTGTATGCGAGTGACTGCAAGCTCTGTGCTAGGTCTATGTCCTGGTATGTCAGACTGGTGTGAGCTGTGTGGTAGAGGTAAAAGTTCATTGTTTCTATGCCTAACTGCAAGAACTGGCTGCATCAGGAGTTGCACTGGCATGTCCATGACCATGGTTAGATGCACTGCTACTACCTGAATGTGCCTGATGTGTGTTGGATGAGGTCTCCTCAGGAGTATGCCCATGGCCATGACCCCATGGCCAACCACATCTGGGTGTGGACACCTCAATCACTGACAGAGCAGTGGAAGTAGTGCCACTTTGGGATCATGATTGGGCATGGCCACATTGGCTAATATCAGATGATGATGCTGACTTACAAACACATGAATGCCATCCCTCTCCCAGCAGATGTTCCATCAGAGCCACTACCCATTCCATTGTGCCAGTCATCCAAACCACTGAATTGGCAACATGGCAGAGGCAGTCATGCATGTTAGCCGGTGCCACATCTACAACTCAAAGCATGCCCTCAATGGCCCTATTGGAACATGCCTGCATCTCCATGATGGCCGAAAACATATGTCAAGTGACACGTAAAGACACACCAGGAGCAGGTGGCAGGTGGACAGCAGGCCCCCAATGAGCACCCCTGACAATCTTCCTGCATGGCACTTCACCCACAGTCTGGCTACAGCCAGAGGCAACTGGTAGTGAAGTTGCAGTAACCACACTACCCTGATTAATTGTCTCACCCTCCACCTGTCCAATAACTGAAGGCTCACTGGAATAGGTATACGTAGGCCTACTGGATGTGTCTGATGGAAATACAGGGGATGGCTGAATGTCAACCTCAGTGACAGATTTAGCCTCTGCAAGCATCTCCCTACTGTATCTCTGTTTGACCACCATCATCAGGAACAAATACAGGGTATATTCCTTGGTAAAGCAGAGTGACAATCCAAAATGAAAAGCAGCAAGAAGGCGGCCAACTCTGCAATGTTACAAAATGATTTTATTAAACAAACAAATACCAAAGCTTTCGGATTAACAAATTCTTCATCAGTGTAATAAAAGTATGCATGGAAATCTACATTAAATAGTACCATTCACAGGAAATGCAAGACAGAGCCCAACCAATCAGATCACATAATTAATTAATATAATTAACCATATGAACAGCATTTAAAAGCATATGCATTAAACATTTTACATTAAAAACAAGCATTAAAATAAAAATAAAATAAAACTTTCATCTCAAAGATAATTGTTTATGCCTAAGCATAGGTTTAACACTAACCATCTTATTAATTCCAGGTGCACAATCTTCTTGCATGTGAATAATCCAGTCATACTCTCTTAATTCTAATATACTGTTGATTTAACCACCCCTAGGGTTTTTTTGAGAGTGCCTCAATAATCCTGAACACAAATTCATGGTGTGTGCCCTTATTTGGTAAATGTTTTGCTAGAGTATTAGTCATAATCCTTCTGCATATTTCATTTTATGCTCTATGATTATGATTTATGGATGGTGCACTGGTGCAAGAAGTTCTCCAGTTTGATTCTCATCTGGGGTGCCTTCTGAGCAGAGTGTACATGACCTCCCTGTGTTTGTGTGGGTTTTCTCTGGGTGCTCCAGTTTCCTCCCATATTATAAAGATATGCATCTGGAGTGTTTCTCCTCAGGCCACTGAAAATTGTCTTTGTTTCAAGTCGGACTTTCCTGGTAAATAAATGTTAAATAAATAAATAAAATAGTCATCAATGCTAAAATAACAATATTTGGCTTAAGATGTGCAGATGATTCCACACTTGCTTGGGAGAATCATCCTGGAAGAAGTTAAGCAAAAGGTAAGGACACAATCATCACAATTATAACAAAAGGGGACCATTTTTTGCCTTTAAATATCTATTAACATTAACTAAAACTTGGCTGACACATCCACTCAAAGCCAATATGTAAAGAACAAAAATGTGTTGTTAACTGTATCAATTTATCAATAGGTTCAACCCCCCCCCCCAAAAAAAATTACAAAGTAAAAACAACAACGATGAGTTATTTTTACAATATTGTACTATACAATAAAATGTTATAATAAGTTGATATATCTAAACTTAAATGAAAGCTCATCCTGGGACATACGTGTGCTCCCAGAAACATCAGCACTAATATAAACCACATGCTGTTGTGCAATTTCCACTGAGCTCTCTCGATCTCTGATAGTGGCCAGCTGTCCGTGGGCCACTGTAGCTGCTCTCCTCTGTGTGGATGAAATCATATCTGCAGCCCTATGATACACTTGATCATATCTGTTGCTGTGCCTGCCTACAGCACTTACATCATTCACTATCTGCTTCCATACCTGCATTCTGTCAGACATATCCACGTCCTCTGTCAAGCAGAAAGTCACCATGTCACCTAAATGCTTGGATAATGAGATCCTTTTCAGAGTCACTGAAACAGGGTTTGCATATATTGGGACAATTGGGTGCCATAATCCTAGGTGACATAAAACAAAAAAGGATACAGCATAAGAAAAACTGAGGGGCTGCCAGCCCGGCCAATTAGAAGTTTGTAGATAATTATGTGTCATTGTAAATATTAATATAATCCACAGGATTGTTTTACAAATGTAAAGAAAACTATATGTTATGATTAAACTATATGCTGTACTGAGCTTCAAAAATGTAATAACAGTGCACCCTGCTGGAAGAAAGCTGTTAAGTAAAGAATTTTACAACTGTCTTTGATCTCAAGCTGGGAGACAGGGTGTCTAGGCTAGGAAATTATTTCTATTGTTTTAAGAAAGAGATAATTACTACATTTTACATTTAAAGTGTCCTTTATTGCTGTGGCTTCCTGGCAGGTGCAAGATTACAAAGATATGTTAAATTTTAAGTTTTGTGAGCCTGGGAAACTTCAGCAGAAGTGTCAAGAATGATGTAATCTGAAATGACTCAGCAGAAGGTGCATTATCAATTTAAGGACTATCTCAGAAAGTAAGGATAACATTGTGCATCTTGTCTTAGATCTAGTAAGAGCATCCACTCACCAGCAGTTTCTTACTCTATATGTAAGTAGTATTTAGAACAGTGATTTATCTTAGAGATAGATAGGAATATAGCCAGATTAGTCTAGCTGTTTTCTATATTTATGCCAGACTATCCTAAAATATTGTTTTATGTATTTCCTGTGATTTCTGAACTCTGTAACATCATTGTGTTGAAGTAATAAGTATTGCCTTGTGTTTTTATTATTTATTAAATATTTTTAAACCTTTTAACTGTGGCTGTTTTGTGTAGAGTTAATTTAAGCTCTAGAGTACTTGCATGCATTTGGTGATACTGTACAAAGCCACTCCAATAGCCTTGCTGTTCGTCACACTTACTAATTGGATAATACTAATATTGCACAGTAAAAGTGGACACCCTTTGGTAAGAGCCTTTATAGTAGCTGATAGTAGTGGTTGGTGGCAGTTGGTACTACTTTATAGTCTGGGTAGAAGGGGGCATAGCTGGAGAACCTGTGCCAGCCTTCCCCAGGAGTGTCTGTGTGTTTGTAGATACATCAAATCTCAAAGTGTGTGTGTGTGTGTGTGTGTGTGTGTGTGTGTCAGCTAGTTGGGCAGGAACATGAAGCACTGGTTGGACAGAGAGCGGGCTGGAGGTTTTGGCTTGACCACTTGGCTGAGATCTGAATCTTATAGCTGTGCCAGTGGGGAGTCTTACTGGGGATCTGGAGAGAAAGGGAGAAACTAACCCCAGACTGACTGTGATCTCTGTGAGCTCTTAAAGGAAATTGTACTTTATTGTGTGTGTACTTGTTATCCTCCCAATGTGCACATTCCTCACTGGTGCTAGTGGTGAGGATTAAGGCTCCTTGATTACTGTGCCAGTGCATGGGCATCACATATTAATTGTTTGACAGTGGTGGGATTATCCACATCAAATATTAATTGGTTGATAGTGGTGAGTTAGCCACATCACATATTAACTGGCTTGTAGTGGTGTGGATAGTGAATTCCTGTAGCTGGTGTACAGTGATCACTGAATGTGTTTTTGTACTCTAAATCAGCCACGCAGTGAACATTCAGAGATCAAATCACAATTGTTTTATATTTCATTTGTTAGCTTAGTTAATCAGGGAGAGCAGGCAAGCATATCAGCAGAGGAGTATGGCAAGCTGACAAGGAGCCAGTTGGCTGAGATGTGCCAGGCTAAAGGACTGGTGCATGGAAACCTGGCTAAAGCAGGCATGACTGCAGCTATGGGCACAGCTGCAGCAGAAAAACTACACACATTAACACAAACTTCCTTTATCTCTGTTGAAAAATGGCTCAGAAACAATCAACTAATCCTTACCCCTAAAGAAACTCAACTCCTTCTCTTCCTACCTCAGAACGCACTCTCATCTTAAATCTAACTTTTCTCTTTCCTCCCTAGATGGCGCCACTATATCCCCTGCCTCACACACCAAACACCTTAGGGTAATAATTGATGACCAACTAAAATTTGACTTGCACATACAACAGGCCATCAAAAAAACCCATCAAAAACTTGGACTACTTTATATGAACAAAAATATTCTCACTACTGCCACTAAACACACTTTTGCACAGACATTTCTCTTATCCAGTCTTCTACATGCTTCCCCCATCCTTACCAATAGCCAGTCTACCTCAATGCAGAAACTGGAACAAACATACACCAAAATTGCCAGACTTATTCTTAATCAACCACTCTCTTCACATCACTGCCTCTCACTAAACAAACTTCAGTGGCTGAAACTTCTGCACCTTCTCCTACAATCACAACTCCACACTATCTTTTCTCTACTCAACAACCCCTCTGCCTGCCCTGCTCTCTCCTCCCATGTTACTCCTGACTCTCCCCCCAGCCTCTCCGGAGTGCTCTCAGTTTATAAACCCAAAAAGAATATTGGCAAACTACTTTACAAACACTGTCTCACTAAATTGGAACAAACTCCCTCTCCATATTAGATCCGACCTTTCCTTTCCATTTTGAAGAGGAGCTTAAATCCCAACTACTAAATTGTCTGATACGATTGTCTGATACGATTTTTACGATCGATAAACTGTTGCATTGACCACATGTAGTCTTAGACTCTCCCACTATATAACCTGTTGCATCTCATTTCTTTCTTTGTTAGTAACTTCTGCTTAAACTAATCTCCTAAACCCTCAGCTCTACTGCTATATCCCTACTATAGCCCCCTCCCATTCTCCACACTGTTTATCTCCCCCCACTTCCTATCAATATATATACATTGTCCTTCTTTTGAATAACTATTATCTTTTTGTTTTTACTCTCATATGTAGTAAATGTTTGTCCACTACTATCAGTGCAACCCTTAATGTTCATAATTTTTTTTCTTTTGTTTTTCTCTTTATAATTAATTTTGAATTTGCAGTGTTGTTTTTAATAGTTTTTGTCCTGTATGTTTATCTTTGCTTGTGTTTGATGGGGCTCTTTCCCCTTGGGTCTCCACTGAAAATGGGTTGCTTACTATCAATGCAATGCAAATAGTTAATAACATTTTATTTTTTACAATTATTTTATATTGTGATTGTTATTTAATATTTTTATATTGTCACTTTATTTTTACTTATATTTGCTGGGGCTTTTCCCCTCGAGTCTCCACTGAAAAATGGCTTTGTTTGCAAACTCAGTTGGACTAACTTGGTTAACAAATGTGAAATAAATAAATAATAACAAAATAAAATAGCAACCAGGAGAATGATCAGACTGACCATGGACATATACAACACTCAGAGTATGGACAGCTCAACCTTTTTGCAGAGGACTTAAAAGTCCATCTGGAGCTAAAGAGACTTGATTTGAAGGCCAGGCATTTGGAAATGGAAGCTGAGGAGAAGGGAGAGGCAGAGTCAACATGAAAAGGAGATGCTGACTCTTTGCCAGTGTAATGGAGGTAATGGGGAAGGGAGTAACCAGACCCCAGATGAACAAAAGGTCAGTAAATTTCTTCCACAGTTTACAGAGGGGGATCATTTTAATAGTTTCTTTCATATGTTTGAGAGAGTATGTAAACACTATGATGTTGACCAAAGGCTCTGGGTTCACTTCCTGACCCCCTTTAGTCCATGGTAAAGCTGTAACTATTTTGTCTAAACTGTCTGATCATGACTTTCTAAATTATAATGTTGTAAAGAATTGTTTGCTAGAATTTTTTAAGCTAACACCAGAAGCTTATAGGAAAAGGTTTTGTGAGCAAAGAAGCAAGGCAGATGAAAATGTGTGTGAATCTGTTGCTGAACTAAGCACTTATTATCATAGGTGTGTGGATGTCGGGTCACCATTTTTGAAGGGCTGGCAGACCTTTTGGTGAGGGAACAAGCCCCTAGCACTTTGCCTGAGGACATGCGGATCTGGTTAGCTGATAGACAATGCTCTACTGTAGATGAGTTGGAGAAGAAGGGAGACCTATACATAGCAAGCGGGGTATCCCTCCACAGGAAAGGGATGCCGAGCGCTGCTCATGAGTTTAAGGGAACCCATGGTGGGCAGCCCAGACCACCCCAACAGAATCTGCCAGTAGCAGGGGAAGCCACTAGTCCAAGTACACATCCAGGACCTATGGTTAAATGTTTTGAATGCAACCAGTGGGGCCATGTGGCATATAGATGTCCATGGAGGCAAGGTGGGGAACAAAAGGTGAGGGAGCCAATAATTGGGAAACACAAAATGCCAACAGTAGGTTGTCTTGAGAAAACAAGGGTACCAAACTACCACAGGAGGTTATATCCTATCATAGTGAATGGCAAAGAGACCATTGCTAAGAGAGATACAGCCGCTGACATAACCATTGTGAAGCCTGCAATGGTTACAGAGGAGCTCTACTTGCCTGGACAGTCTACTTCAGTCAGAGCTTTAGGAGGGACCCCAATCCAAATACCTTTGGCTAGGGTTTACCTTGACTGGGAGGGTGGAAAAGGAAGCCAGCAAGTAGGTGTGCTTGAGGATATCCCTGCAGATGTCCTGATAGGGAATGATTTTAATAATGCAGTACCATGTCCATATGCAATTACACACAGTCAGGCTTTGAGACAAGCATGTGGGTCTGGTAGCCTGGGGGAGACCCAGGCAGACCACACACTTGCAGCCAGGACTGGTGAGGTAGTTACTTCAGAGAGGGTGCTACCCTGTAGCAGTGAGACTGAAGGTGAGCCGCAGCTGCTTGTGGGTACTGATGTTCACTTGGGCAGAGTGAATGCAAAGGTAGAGGTGAGTGGTAGTACCCAGGCTGAAACTGAGGCACCACTGTCACAGAATGACAGACTTCTTGTGGAAGGGGAGCTGGGAAGGGTTACAAAGAAAGAGTTGAGACAGGCTCAGCTCTCAGACCCTACATAACAATGCCTGAGGCAGGTAGCTAGTGAGGCACCTGATTCTTAAGGGAAGGGGGAATCTGTATACTGGGACAAAGGGTTACTGTGTAGAGAGTGGACTCCTGAGGGAGGGCTAGAAGATGAGAGAATACAGCAGTTGGCAGTGGCTAGAGCCTACCATCTAGCACTTCTACCCATAGCCTATGATATTCCCTTTGCAGGTCATATGGGCATAAAATGTACAAAGAGACATATTATGCAGAACTTTTATTGGCCTTGGATTTTCAGAGATGTAACAGGGTACTGCAGGGCCTGTGAGCAGTGCCAAAAGGTAGGCAAAGCAGGGGAAAAGGTGAACGCTCATTTGATGCCTTTGCCTGCCTGTGATTGAGGAGCCATTTCAGAGGGTATCTATGGATATTGTGGGGCCTCTGTGTATCCTAAGTTCCTCAGGGAAAAAGTATATCCTAGTGTTAGTAGATTATGCTACAAGATACCCCGAGGCAGTGGCTTTGTCCTCCACGGAAACAGAAAAGGTGTCAAATGCTTTGTTAGAGATTTTCAGCAGGGTAGGTTTCCCAAAAGAAATACTGACTGACAGAGTTGCCAATTTCATGTCAGACCTACTGGCTTGTCTCTGGAAGTACTGTGGGGTGAAGACCACCGCCCTACCATCCCCAGACTAATGTTCTTGTTGAGAGGTTAAACTCTAGACTCAAGTCCCTGCTACAGGCATTTGCAGATCAGTTTAAGAGGGAGTGGGACACATATTTGCCCTGTCTGTTGTTTGCTTACAGACAGGTTCCCCAGGAATCCACATTTTTTTCTACCAGTGTGGGCATGGGATGAGGGGGACCTCTAGATATAATTCATGATGAGTGGGAAGGTGAGTCTAAAGCTCACAAATAGTCTGTTATGGCATATGTCCTAAACCTCAGGACAAGACACAGGGAACTCATGGGCTTGGCCCAGGAGAATCTGGAAGAAGCCCAACAGCAGAAAAAGGTCTGGTATGACAGGAATGCTTGAGCTAGAGAGTATGCTGTAGGCAGCAGGTAATGGTTCTCATTCCTGTCAGAGACAACAAGCTGCAGGGAGCTTGGGAGGGATTCTACAAGATGGTAAGGAAGGTCAGTGATGTTAACTACATGGTAGAATTGTTAGGCAGGAGGCAGGGCACAAATTGTACCATGTTAACATGATGAAACATTATCATGATAGATGTTCTGAGTATTTGCAGTGGATTGCAGGAGGAGTCAGAGGGAGATCTGGTGACTGATCTCCTCAGTGAGGCATGGACTGACACCTCAGTGGAAGGGTAGCAATGTCCCACCAGACATCTCCTATCCACATTTGAGAAATTTGAACAGTGTTACAGGAGTTTGGGGACATGTTTACTGGGAAACCAGGGTGCACTCACCTGGTGCAGCACCAGGTGGATACACGACCCCAAAGGCCTATTAGGCAGGCCCCTTACAGGGTGCCTGAGAGAGTCACACAGACTCTGAGGGAGTAGATACAGGAAATGTTGGAACTAGGGGTAATTCAAGAGTCCAACAGTCCCGAGGCCTCCCCAGTGGTGCTGGTGCCAAAGAAGGATAGCAGCACCAGGTTCTGTGTGGACTACAGGAAATTAAATAGCCACACAGAGCCAGATGCTTACCCCATGCCTAGGACAGATGAAGCCCTAGAGCAGCTGGGTGGGGCCAAGTATTATACCACCATTGATCTTACCAAGGGTTACTGGCAGGTGCCCTTGACTCCCAATACTAGAGAGAGGTCAGCCTTTTTGAATTTGTTTCACTTGTATGAGTTCACAAAGATGCCCTTTGGGATGAAAAATGCTCCAGTGACTTTCCAGAGGCTGGTTGATCATATCCTAGCAGGTGCAGGAGGGTTTTCCCTTGCTTACCTAGATGATATTGCCATTTACAGCCATTCCTGGCAAGAGGACCTTCAGCATGTCAGGGAGGTGCTGGGCAGACTATAGAGGGCAGGGTTGACCATTAAGCTCAGCAAATGTCAGGTGGGTATGGCAGAGGTCTCCTACCTGGCATATAGAGTGGAGAGTGGTAAGATCAGGCCAGAACCTGACAAAGTGGAAGCCATTCAGGCACAGCCTGCGCCTGTTACCATAAAGCAGGTGAGGGCATTCTTAGGGAAAGCAGGGTACTGCAGAAAGTTTGTCTCCAGTTATAGTCCCATAGCTGCTCACCTCACAGACCTGACAAGGAAAACATACCAGATAAGGTAGTGTGGTTCCCAGCATGTGAACAGTCATTTGAGAAGCTTAAAGAAGCTTTGGGAGGACCCCCTGTGTTAGCCAGTCCAGATTACAGCAAAGAATTTGTTGTGCAGGTGGATGGTTTAAACCATGGGGTGGGGGCTGTACTTAGCCAGATTTCTTTAGAGGGAAGAGAGCAGCCAGTGGTTTATCTCAGTCATAGCATCCAACCCAGGGAGGAATGCTATGCAGCTGTAGAAAAGGAATGTCTAGCCATAGTGTAGGCACTGCAGAAACTTCAGTTTTATCTGTATGACAGGAAATTCACTGTAGTTACAGATCATAATCCCCTAACATGGTTACATTGGTCCAGCCAGAAAAATGCCAAGTTACTCAGGTGGAATCTAGGGTTGCAAGCATATATGTCAGTGCAGCACCGCAGATAGGCTCTCAAGAAAGGGAATGGGGTAAGGTATACCCAGACAGACTCAACCCTCTCAAGCAATGTTTCTCAAGGGACACTTGAAAAACTAGCTTGAGTTCTCGGTGGGGGGGAAGAAATGTGAAAAACTGAGGGGCTGCCAGCCCAGCCAGATAGAATTTTGTAGATAATTCTATGTCACTGTAAATATTAATATAATCCACAGGCTTGTTTTACAAATGTAAAGAGAACTATATGTTATGATTAATCGATATGTTGTACTGAGCTTCAAAAATGTAACCACAGTGTACCCTGTTGGAAGAAAGCTGTTAAGTAAAGAATTTTGCAACTGTGCTTGATCTCAAGCTTAGAGACAGGATGTCAGGGTTAGGAAATTATTTCTATTGTTTTAAGACAGAGATAATTAGTAGATTTTACATGCAAACTGTCTTGTATTGCTGTGGCTTCCCAGCAGATTTGAGATTACAAAGATATGTTAAATTGTGAGTTCTGTGAGCCTGGGAATCTTCAGCAGAAGTCAAGAATGATGTAATCTGAAATGACTCAGCAGTAAGGTGTATTATCAATTTAAGAGCTATCTCAGAAAGTAAGGATAGCATTTTGTTTCTTATCTTGGATCTAGTTAGAAAATTCACTCACTAGATCTTGCTTGCTCTGTTTGTAAGTAGTATTTAGAACAGTGATTTCTCTTTGAGACAGATAGGAATATAGTTAGATTAGTCTAGATGTTTGTATACTTATGTCAGACTATCCTACAATATTGTTTTAAAGTATTTCCTGTGATTTCTAAACTCTGTAATGTCATTGTGTTGAAGTAATAAATATTTTCTTGTGTTTTTATTATTCATTAAATACTTTTAAACCTTTTAACTGTGGCTGTTTTGTGTAGTGATAATTTAAGCTCTAATGTACTTGCATGTATATGGTGATACCATACAAAGCCACTCCAATAGCCTTCTGTTCGTCACACTTACTAATTGGATAATAATAATAATATTGCACAGTAAAATTGGACACCTTTTGGTAAGGGCCTTTATAGTAGCTGATAGTAGTGGTTGGTGGCAGTTGGTACTTCCTTACAGTCTGGGTAGAAGGGGGCAAAGCTGGAGAACCTGTGCCAGCCTTCCCCAGGAGTGTATGTGTGTTTGTATATAGATCAAATCTCAAAGTGTGTGTGTGTGTGTGTGTGTGTGTGTGTGTGTGTGTGTGTGCGCGTGTGTGTGAGCTACTTGGGCAGGGAAACGAAACACTGGTTGGAAAAAAGGGTGCTGGAGGTTTTGGCTTAACCACTAGGCTGAGATCTGAACCCTATAGCTGTGCCAGTGGGGAGTCTTATTGGGGATCTGGAGAGAAGGGGAGAAACTAGACCCAGGCTGACTGTGATCTCTGTGAGCTCTTGGGAAATTGTACTTTACTGTGTGTGTACTTGTTACCCTCCCAATGTGCGCACCCCTCACTGGTGCTAGTGGTGCAGTTTGAGGCTTCTTGATTACTGGGCCAGTGGTGGGCATCATACAATACATAAATAAAGTCCTGTTTATATATAAGTGCATTATTTCTTTCAACATTACTCACTGGAAAAACACAAAACTTCATGTATTAAAATATATATAAAAGGTTATGTGGTTATAACATATTACAGTCACACAAAAAACAAGGTTTGATCTAAAACAAGGAATAACAAGAGCAAACCTCTTTAAAAAATATTTTTGTTGTGGCAACACACAAATGGAACTTGGCGCATCCATCCCAAAAGCAACAGGCAAATGACAGTTGGTTCCAAGCAAGGAAAAACACATCAATCAATTGTTATAAGTGCTTTCCAAAAAATTCTCACAAAATGTGTACATATTTGCAACAGAAAAGTAATTTTTATATGATTGCCAGTCACCTCTCCCTGTGCACCAGCACTCACTACAGGAGTCTATGGACCATCTTAGAAGCCTTACACTCCTGTGTCATTGGCAATATAGGACATTTACATGTCAGTGAAATAACATATGAGTGTAAGATAGCCAGTTGTAATGATAACATGTGTGATGAAAAGTTAATACAGCTGTGTATCTAAGAAAATAAAATGCCCTGACAAAAATGCCAATGGCAACAGAGAACTTCTAAGAAGTACACAAAGAGAAAAGTTCCATTTTCTAATGCATATATAACATGGTTTACTCTCAAAATCTTGATCACCCATCATCGAATGTTCATATTCGCGACTCCAATCATTTTATGTTCAACTCCTGAGAGACTTGCTTGGTTATAAACATCTTCATTAGAAGCTGAAGCTATGTGAAGCTTGAAGTAGTGCATTTTAGTATTCTGTTAAGTACAAACTTGCAGTTTAAAAGTACTGTATTTTCATTTTTTCTGTTTCGTAATTGTGTGTTTCTGAACAGTGTGCTCTGTGTCTGCTATACTAGGGGGTGGTGTTATCACTTCTTTGTTATCTGATATTTAATAGCCTAGAGGGATTCCTCTGTACTTTAAGTGCTAGGCACAAAGTTTGAGAAATCATTTTATGCTCAACTCCTGAGAGACTTGCTTGGCTACAAACATCTTCATTAGAAGCTGAAGCTAAGTGAAACTTGCAGTAGTGTATTTTAATATTCTGTTAAGTACAAACTTGCAGTTTTAAAAGTACTGTATTTTCATTTTTTCTGTTTCCTAATTGTGTGTTTCTGAACAGTGTGCTTGTGTCTCTCTGCAGTTAGTTTACCACCCTCCCTCCCTGTGTACCCTCCCTCCCTGTGTTGCTGGCTCTGAAATTGCCCGCCCCTCCTGTAAGTCTGTATTAGAACACTCCTCCTGGGTCCATCTCATTTGCTCACTTAGCCAAGTACAGTGAGATGATATTCTGAGTCTAGTGTTCACTCTACTTAATACAGAGAGTAGATTTGAGGAGGCCCAAAAAAAATCATTTGCTTTTACTGTATTTGTCTTTCCTCCTACTTTATTTTGCTTTTCTTAAAAGTACTCAATTTTATTTATTCTGCTGCATTTATTACTGCTTGGTAGTAGCCTGATTAAATTGTAACTGTTATTCTAAGTCTTTTGGTTTAAGTACTTGGGCTTCATGCAGGCTGTTTTACATTAAGGTTTGTGGTCTGCACTGTTGTGGCAGGACAGGTAGCTTACATCCTTCTAAGCTGGGAATTGCTGATTGAAGGCCAAGTGTCTGCTATTCTAAAAGTGTGTTAGTTCTGGCTTAAGCAATTGGGCTTCAGGCCAGTTATTCTATATTAAGAAGGTTTGTGGTCTGCACTCTTGTGGGAGGAGAGGCTGGATTCTGCCCTTCTGAGCTGGGAATATCTGGTCACAATATCTGGTCACAGGCTTATTGTGCCTGTTTATTTGAACTGTTTCTTTCTGAAATTGGTGCGGCTTGCTGCTGTAGCATAGATCAGATTCAGGCCTGCTGAATCTAGCTTTGTTTGTATAACTTGAGCACTGATCCAAGCCTAGTAAGCAGGGGTGTGCAGTTAGAACTTATCTGATTGAAAATGCTGGAACAGGGCTCAGTTTTGAGCTTTTATTCTGGTTAATTGGGTAACTTGTTTAAATCAGTTTGTTTGTTTTCTATTGTTTATATATATATATATATATATATATATTGTACTTTATTCATCTGCTTTTAGTGTATTTGTGTTTCTTCCTACTTTATTACTGGGGGCATTGACTACAACTCTGATCTGCGATATATAACAATAAGTATCCTTTTCTGTGCATTTTCTGTGCATTTAAAGTGTTTTTTGAGTGTATCTGCTTTATTTTCTAAAAAAACAAAAAAAGATATACATATATATATATATATATATATATTTGTTTCCCACCTTTCTAAGCTAGTATAGTCCAGTTTTCAGGTTAGTGCTGAATTCAGGGCTGTGTTACAAATCTCTGTGTTTGCCCATACCTTACTTGGATAGAAGGAAGTTCTCTTTTCACCTGTGAGAGAGGGGAGCTTTAAGCAGCTTGACTGTCCCTGGAGGAGTGGTTTCAGCCCAGAAATTAGAAGTTTATTGGCCATTTTGGGCTAATTTCTATCTCTTTCATTTCCCTGCTATAAATACCGTATTTGCCCGGTTTTGTGAGCCGGTTAGCTAGGGTAAATCTATTCCTGGCTCTACAAAGTCTCCTCTTCAATTTTTCCCTTGGAACTAGACAAACTTTCAACTTAAGCACTCAAGCCACTCATTTCTCAGCCTGGCACTTACCCAAAATCTATAGCAAGCACTTATAATCCCTAGCACTAGACCCTCCTGTACTGTACAGAAGGACAAGGCTCTCTATTCGACCTTACCATCCATCCAGTAAAACAGTTCACTGAACCTATCCAGGCATGTCCAAAGGGCAGTTTCAGGTGTACTCTCTGGTCCAACTGGTGAATCTGGGCATTTTGAGGGAATGTTCCAACTGCCTCATGTAAACAGACAACCCCCTCCTCCTACCACCAAACACTAATACATGTGAGAGATGCAATTATACAACCAAACTGGAGGCTAAGCTCTCAGAACCCAAGACTGGATCAGACAGTCAAGAGGAGAAGGGAAATACTTGCATCACACCACCAGTCTCACATAAACCCATTAAAGCAGCACTGGAAAAAACACACATAAATACATGAAAACATACTCGGAGGCTTTAAATAAAAATCTGCAAATCTAACAGAGACCTCTAAAGCAAACATCCAACCAACCTCCACCCCCAACACAAACTATGAAACACATACTTCACAAAACCAGTGTGCCATGCAATCACAGCCCTTAATGAAAAATAACATACCCAACATACTAGTAATAAATGACTCTATAGTCAGGCACACTGATGTCCCACTTACTAGGATTAATAACATGAAGGTTACTGTTAGCTGCCTGTCGGGTGCCAGGATCCAACACATAACACAAGCACTCAGGTCACTACAGAACAAGTACAAATATGACTCTGTCATTGTCCATGTTGGTGTGAATGACCTGAGCCATACCTCTCTGGACTACATGAAAAGAGACATGGAAGAGCTCTCTGATCACCTATCCAAGGCTGGTATGACCCTGTCCCTGAGTAGCATCCTGCCCTCACCAAGAATGGAACCATGGTATAAAGAAAAAATTCTCAATGTCAACAATTGGCTAAGTTTCTGGTGTCATTCAAAGGGGATCCAGTGTGTCTCCTCCTGGGATGACATTCTCGACAAGCCACGCTGCTTCGCTAGAGACGGCTTGCACCTGTTACCATTAGGCTTTCGAATACTGGCCAAGGCTCTTGCCACTCCCATAGTGCCTTTTTTAGCCAAGGCTCAAAAGACAAACACACCACTGTAAACAGCACAAGTAACAAAAAACTGAGGGTAATGACTGCCAGAAGTCTGAACCTCAAAATGTACGCACTCGAGGCACTCCTCAGTGTGGAGGAAATCGATATATGTGCAGTAACAGAAACCTGGTTTAAGACTCCAAAGAGCGGCCCAGCACTACCAAGCTACAACTCATACCAAACATTTTGGCCACAGAACCCAAACCGAAATACAAAAGGCGGAGGCGTATCCATATTCATCAAGGATACCCACACCTCCAGGTTAGTGGCACAGCACGATGCTTCAGAGATCATCCATGTGCAACTAACAATGGCCAAAAGTGCAATTCAAATTGTAGCTTGATACAGATGACCCACCATGTCCCAGGACACCCATTCCGTGTTTCTGGAAACACTGGGAAACATAAAGGTCCTACCAAACAGCCTAATAATGGCTGATTTCAACTACACAAACATTAACTGGGAGAACTACTCAAGTACTAACCCCTTGCCCAACATTTCCTAGAATTTATAAACTCAAATGCCCTGGTTCAACAGGGCAACACTCCCACCAGAGGTGACAACATATTGGACCTGGTCATCACCAACATGGGCGACCGGTGTTCCACACCGGAGGTCAATCCCTCGCTGGTTAGATCTGACCATAAACAAATCACTTTGAATATCCACATTCCACTACCAACCCCGGACAAGAAAACCACCTTGAAAAACTTTTCAAAAGCAAACTTCACGTTACTTAAGACCAAGGTGGAAAGTTTCAAAGCCCCCATGCTGAAGGATAACGCTGTCCAACCTGAAAAATCCTTTACTAATGCATTCTATGGGCACCTACAAGAATGCATGGATCATGCCATCCCAAGTAAAACCAAGACTCACTCCTCCAAGAGAAGGAAACCAGTCTGGTGGACTCCTGCCATAAACAAGCTATACAATAGAAGGAGGAAACTAGTACAGAAAAGAGTAAAATCCCAAGAAGGGAAGACATCTCTGAGCAGTATCAGCAAGAAACTATGATCCCTCATAAAATCATCCAAGGCGAGGTTTGAAAGAAAAATTGCCAAGGACTCCAAAGATGACCACAAGGCATTCTTTAGCTATGTCAAGAATCTAAGTGGCAATGCTCATATCTGCTCAGAGTTAGTGCAGAATGGCACAAAATACACTGAACCGACCGATATCGCCAACATCCTGGAAGACAGGTTCAGTGCAAACATCACCCCCCCCTCACCCCCACTATGGCCCATAACCATACCAGAAGAATGTAGAGTCCCTGAAATCAGAGACACTCATGTTAAAACAGCCCTCTCCAATGCCAAAACCACAGCATCAATGGGACCGGATGGTGTCCCAGGCTGCGTCCTACACAAGCTCAAAGACAAACTAACCCCTCACCTAAACACACTGTTCAAACTCAGCCTCTCCACAGGCTACGTACCCATACAGTGGCGCACACCAAAGGTTATTCCACTCCACAAAGGTGGAGCCACAACAGACCTTGGGAACTATCACCCTATAAGCCTGACTAGCTTGGTCTGCAAGGCTATGGAGTGCATCGACATGGAACTCATTAACATAGACATTGGGAACCTCCAAACGCTGGACCCTACCCAGTTTGGCTTTGTTAAGGGTAGATCATGCTTCCTAAACCTGGTGGACTTCTTTGAGACAGTTACCAAGGCTACAGATGAGGGAAAGGTGGTACACACAGCCTACCTAGACCTCACAAAGGCCTTCAACACCATTCCCCATTCTGGTATTATAGACAAGCTCACCAGCCTGAACATAAACCCCTACATCACAAGATGGGTTGCCAACTGGCTCATGAACAGAACCCACATGGTGAAAGTTGAGGGAGCTAGGTCCGACTCTAAATCAGTTACAAGTGGAGTTCCCCAGGACTCAGTCCTAGGACCCCTCCTGTTTGGCATATACTTCTCAGAGGTACAGGCAAGCACAGGAGGACTATGGCTGACCAAGTTCACAGACAACTGCAAACTAGGGGCTACAAATGACTCTCCAGCTGACACAGACATCATCCAAAAGGATCTCTCTGAGACGGATACCTGGTGTCAAAATCATGGCCTCAAGCTAAATGCCAAAAAGTGCATAGTCATCCCCTTTGGAAAAAACAAAGTACCCACAAACTACCACATAGGTGGTAGTCCCCTAAATACAGAAGACGTAATAAGGGATCTGGGGACCCAAGTAGATAGCAATCTCACCTTTGATAATCACATTGCTAAAGTGGTTAGAAAATCCTTCTACGTGGCCCACCTAATCACAAAAGGGTTCGCATCCAGATCAAAAGAGGTCATTGTGCCCCTCTACTTATCACTCATCAGACCCATCATAGAATACAACACCCCATTTGGGATGTACCTTACAAGACACCTGCAACAGCTGGAAAGACCACAGAAGTACCTCACCAAGAGGATCACTGGCCTCAAAAAGATGCCCTATGCAGCTCGACTGAAGAAATTACAGCTGTACTCGGTTGCATACCAGCTACTCAGAGGTGATCTCTGCCTGACATACAAGTCCATGTCCAACCCAGAATTGATGGACATGCTCCACCTAAAGAAAACCTTATCCTCACCAGCCACACGCTCTAGGGATCTAAACCTCACCACAACAATAAATAGGACGTGCTGGAGGGATAGATTCCTGTCCCAGAGACTTCCCATGCTTTCAAACAAGATCCCAATCTACATTAGGCAGAGCTCCTCGTTAACACTCTTAAAAAGAAATCTTGACAAGTGGATGGGAAAGTTTACCTCGGGGATCACTTCTGTGGCTCTGCTGGCTGATGTGGGGGGCGGCGAAAGCCAACACATTCTGGCTAAGCTTATAAATGCCTTCGGGCAGATAGCCTAGTACCTACCTATGAACCTTTATGCAAAAGCCATAATGCCGATTTCTCAAAATAGCAAAAAAAAAATCAAACTTTGACATTTCCGGCCGCTCCACACCACAAAACGAGTGCTACCATGGGTCAAAAAGGGGGTGTGATTTTGCATTTCAGACTACTGGTGTTCGACATTATCAACAGTTGCAGTTCAGAGTTTGCATTAGTGGTATCGATGAGGGTTTATCGACATTTTGATGGTAAGCCAGATAAAATGTATATTCCTAGTAACACATGAACAAATCTAGTATGTAACTGAAAAATTCAATCATACCTTGGCAAGATCAGAAGTCTTTTTTGCTAATAAATCCAAATTAATAGAAGTTCTGTGCTGACCACATAAACAACTCTCTTTACCTACACTGTTACTTTTTTATAGTTTAGATTCAGGCCTATGCAAGATCAGAAGTCTTTTTTGCTAATAAATCCAAATTAATAGAAGTTCTGTGCTGACCACATAAACAACTCTCTTTACCTACACTGTTACTTTTTTATAGTTTAGATTCAGGCCTATGAGCACTGTGAATATGTAAATGAAGTATGAGCTCATTAGAGTTGCTGAATCCCAAACTTTTAACTCTGTGTAGCAGGTGTAAACATAGCACAAGTATTACCTCAGTGTTTGTTGCTAATGGATTGCACCCATGAAAGATTAATGGTAGGGAGAAATAAAATGCAACAATGATTCAGACTCCCTTCCCTGCAGTGGGTGTGTCCAGGTTACACTTACAATGTGTAGAAGTAAATGTATAAAGTTTTTAAATGGAAGTGAGCAGCACATGTTTCTCAGTTTCTGTTCATTAATAGCCAACCTGCCCTGCCTTTGTCAAAAACTGTATATTATTGTCATGTAATATTTTCATACATTTTAAAGGCAATGATACAAAATGCCCTACAGACTGCATGACTGAGATTGCAGCACAGATAAGAGAAGAATGAACACAATACAAAGAGAAGACAGAGCTGCATTGCTGCAAACAATACTCATAAATGTTTGTGTGATAAGTCATGAGATTAAACATATAATACACATGTGCAAACAACTGAGAGGGTACAAGTGTTATATATCTTTTTAATATTGTTGTTGAAATGGGACTTGCTTATATGCACAATTATTTGCATTCCTGATGAACAACTGTTTCTGTGGCAAAGAGGAATAAGACATCCTTACTGTACTCTGTAGGTTCATTAGCCTGACAGTTCAAATCCAGAGTTGTGTAAAAATGTGTGGTGAAATGTATTTTATAATATGTTTTTTTTAAATATAAATATTTGTGAGGCAAATGTGAAATGGATACATACATTAAATATCATGCAACATACTTCTATGGTAAAGACTATAAATTACACCTATGAATCAAATGTGTGTTTAGCACAGTGGTAAACATGATGAGTTATGCAGTTCTGTAGATCGTGATTCAAGTCCCACATTTATCTTTCAAGGATGAAACCTAATAAATATCTCCTAGAAAAATAATACAGGCTAAGCTTTGTCTGTCATGTTTGTGCATCTCTTGCCTTCAAGAAAACACAGTCTAATGCCCCAGACAAGAACCAGACATTGTCAATTTCAAAAAGGATACACTGCTACTTCTTTTGCTTATCATCATGAAAACCCACTAAGCGGCTTTGGTTGATGGTCAGCAAAACCCACAGGTCCAAAACACCTCCAAGAAGGAAGCAGACAGTAGTCAATTTCAAAATGGATACATTATTGCATCTTTTGCTTATCATTCTGGAAACCAGCTATGCAGCATTGTGCAGTAGTAAGCAACTTGCACAACACCTGCAGCTCCAGAACATCTGCAGACAGGAAGCAAAACATTGTCTCATGTGTGGTTTGCCACCGCAGAAACACGCTAAGTGGCATTATGCAATGGTCAGCATACATACATAGTAATGATTGTGAAAATATACAACTGCTGCCTAGTTGTTTATGAAGGGAGCAATTATAAGTTAAGGGTTATATTATAGATGAGATTGTGTTCTAGTCTAACTGTAGGCAACCTTTTCTTACTGATGTTTCACTTTATTTTATATAAAAAAATAACAGTATAAAAATGCTTACACATAGGAATACATATCTATAGCAGGTTCATTGAGCATACACAGGATATTAATGATACAGTACATGTGTAACTGTGGGTATCAGTAAAATTATGGTTCTACAATTACACATTTATTTTTTGAGCTCTCATGTCACACACATTTATGGTTAAACACTCAACTCTTTAATGTATATGAATAACTAATGAACATGTGTGATAAACAAGGTCTTAGGTGCAATAAACATTCTGTATAGTAATCACTGTAAAAATACAGTCATAGATCAACCTTTACAGTGGCAACTGGTCTAAGTTAATGGTCACAAAAGAGATGAGCCAGGGTTCTAATCTAGCATATGTCCAGTCTTGTCCATACAATTTTACAAACTATAAAACAATGCAATCATAAAAAATAATAAAAATAGCAATATGTATGTATAGCACTGGAGCTCCTATGAATTATATCTGTGACTGATGATATACTAACAAGTATGTTTCTTTAATTAAAATTGTCTTTTCTGGCCTTGAATGAACTTTAGACTTCAATGATACTCATTCACACATAAATGTATAAATCAAAACCGTGTCAGGTGACACACATACATGGTGAACTTCTTACTCTGTTGTATATTTATATATAATTAATGAGCGTGCCTGACAAACACTTCTTTTGTGGCAAGGATGAAAAATCACCTATGTGGAAAAAATATGTTTTGAGTATTTTGCATAGATTTAAATCCTCCATTGTGGAAATTAATTTCATCAGTATGCAAAGCCACACAAAAATGTGTTATATCATAAAATGTATGCCCCCAGTACATGTCTGCAAAGTTAAATCAAATAACAATTACAGCAGCACCCAACCCATAAACCAATGCCAACTGTCAGATTAACCTTCCTATTTTAAAAAGTGCTTTCCTTTCTGTTTGTCACTGTTGATTTTTACATAACATCATGCAAATGTGGTTGACATGGGTGTTTAGGTTTGTTCAATAATAATAAATGCAATAACAAGAAATTGACAGGAAAACATTCTTAAGTGTTGCTGTTTGACCTGAATGGACATGTCTGGAGCTATAAGGGAAGGTGCCCAGTTTAAGGCTCAAAGGTCAGGTGTGGAGGAGTCCAGAACCCTTAATGGAATCCTTATAAAGCTCCACAGTCATAGTATGCTGCAGAGGGACTATTCCAGGTCTCAGTACAAATCTGAAGCTTGGAATAATCTGGCCAAAACTGTCTTCAGTGTGATTGGCATTCCACACACTGGACAGCAATGCGGGTACCATTATAATGAGCTCAAAAGGCACAAGCAGGATACTTTCAATCAATGCCTGGATAAGTTTAGGACTGCTGACATCTCACAGTTGTGTAAGTATACAAATAAAGATAATTTAAATTAGACAGAAAGCTGGATATAGCCAAGACTGGTATGCATAATGTTCTTCTCTTTTTCTCACCTTTTTATTCTACAGCCAACCAGGAGATAGCAGCAAACAGGAAAGCCCATTCTGATCATTTTGAAAGACTTAGGGAAGTAAGGGGTATGTATGCAGCACCACATAAGTAGTATTTTATCTAAAGTACTGTTCTTCGATACAGTAGTAACAAATAATGAATGCTTATATTAACTATAAAATCAAACATGCATGCTTCAGTCTGTAGCTTAAGCCAACTATAGGAGTCAATTGTAATACTGCATTCAGATGTTGTAGGCTCCAGCCCCACAGGTAACAAGTATATTTTTAAATTATTTAAAAAGATTACAAACTATTTTCAAAAAAATGGCATATATGCCATTATATTTAATTAATCTGCATTATTTGATCAAGCATATGTGCAGTATATGCATATTATAAGAATTACTTGGAGCAATCATCAGCTATAGTTTGTAGTGGTTAAAAAGTATACTTAATGTAGAAGTAGAAATAAATGATTTATAGTGTACTAATTTATTGCATGTCACATATGATGGTACTAATTATCTTTTTTTATCTCTTACCCTGACCCTTATTTCTCTCTTTTTTTATTTTTATATGTGTGGTCACAAAATTTTGATGTCATGAATTTCTGACAACTCACAAAATGACTTACAGCACAGGAAGGTAGGGCAACCAGTGTAGCCTAGCCTGCCCCCACTCCAATAGCTGCTTCACTGATGCCCAGCATATCTGGGACCCAACCTGGCAGTACTGCTTCTGCAGCCCCTGCACTACTTGGGCCCCCCACATTGGGTAACATTACCCTGGCAGCTGCTGCAGTGGTACCCTCTGGGAGTATTGGTGGAGGTGGAGATTTTGTCACACATCAGGAGATGCCAGGCACGGTGCATGAGGTTGTGGAAAGCACCACTGTGGCACACTTCAGCCATATGTAAAAGATGCTAAACAGAATGTTGGGAAAATGAAAACATCGAGCACTCCAACAGCAAGCTGAAGAGGGGAATAGTGATTACATTTCTGAGAGTGAGGATTAGAATTTCAATTCCCTACATTTGATGGTCATGGGCATCCAATGTCTCCTCCCTATCCCCAATCATGGTGTCCCTCAATTTGGTGTATCCCTCACTGTCTATGTCTTTTATTTGAACTGTTTGTATGCATCTGCTTCCTCACCTACCCTACTTACTTGACCCTGAAATACCTACATCCCTTACCCAACATTCCTCTCTTACTGAAATAAACACTCATAAATGGGGACCTGTCACAAAAAAAATATCATCCCATACATAGCTCTCCACTTCGCACATGTGTTTTCTGGACACTCTTGATTTGGTCCAATTCACTATATACATGGTTGCATTATTGTCACCCATCTTGCTTTTACACTGTTGAAGAAGTGGACAGGTATGGCTCTTTCCTACATCCCTCCTGCACATTCCTATATTGCTTTCTCTTTTTTTCTTCCCCATGTTTTCCCCCCATTTCACCACTTTCTTATATACCCATTTTATACTTTTAATCTGGTCAAAAATAGAATCATACTCCAAACAAGTAAATAAAAATCCCCATTGAACCCCTTCACTTTTTGTCCTCTGTGTTTGCCCAGCATTTGGCATTGCACAGTAATGCCAAGTGACGATGAATGGCTCTTCATGTCTTATGCCATGATGTGGTTGCCTCTGTGCAATGCTGCTTAAAACCACTTGAGCTAAGGAAACACACAGTTAAAGTATAATAAAGGCACTCATATTAAACATTTCATTTAAATAACTTTTATTTAGCCTGATGACTGTATCAATATGTCATGTCATATGCGTACTGTTGAAATAAATCACTGGAGTACTGTTTGTTGTTATACAGTACTTCACTGTAGTCATCGCCTGTTACATTTTAAATCATTATCATAGGTAATTATTTAATTACATCATGAATACATGTTTTAAATAAAAGACAGAGCTGGATTCAAACCTTGTATCATCTGGACTTGAAATAAAAACTCACTGCTCTTACATCTGCTTCCACAGAGTCTGCTAAGCAGTAGGTATGTTTTTTTACACTAAGTAGCATACAAAGTGCTGACTGCCATGCCTGTCTGCTTGCATGTTTTCGTGTAGGAAAGCAAACCAATAGAACTCATAATTTTATCAATGAAGGAGAGCCCCATGGTTGCTCTTTGCTTAACTACATGCAGATAAGAAAAGCAGTATAAATACTTTTTTTAAGGTTTTGCAATTTATGACACAAAACGTTTGATATGATCTAGTTATGAACATCATAGTATCTGTTAGCTGTGTCTGCCATAGCCAGTATGGATAAGTACTTCTTAAGTTCAAGTACAAGTCCTTAAATGTGTATTTCACATGCACAAACACTTTGCCACTGATCGCACAAACCAGCTGCTCGGCGGTTCACTATGGAAAGTACTTATTTGCATGTATTACTTATGTTTACTGCATAGTTAGCTTTCATCCCATTAACGTTCCTGTAGAAACACAACCAAACACAACCAAAGGGAAGGCACTTTTTAATGACTGAACACATATTTACACTGTAGTCATGTGTTACCTGCACCCATGCACTTGAAAACTGGTATCTCAATACCTGTTCCCAAATGTTAGCTACACTACAGAAATAAATACCAAAAATGCTTTGTTACATACTGTGTACATCTTTATTCTGACAATAAACATTCAGATTGTATAATACTCATACAAATGTGTATAGCAATTATTCACAAATATGAACGCACACATATGATCACAAAAATGTCTGTCTGTATGTGACAATTTAAGTATATAATGTAGGCGACATACTGAAAAAAAGCAAAAACCTGACTCATTTCTGCTACATGCATTCCTGGCATATGTTTGCATATAGTTTGTAAAGCTGTCGCTTAACATATATCCACACATTAGAAACACAACAGGAAGTACTACATCCACACTTTGCACATCACTCTCATAACAGGATAGGTCTATCAGATCATATAATAATGATGGCATCATCTATAAATACAACACTGGCAAGGCAAATACATACTTCAGAGTTGTTGAAATCATCACATAGCTGTGTTTTGCATATGGGAACAAAATAATTATAAGTGTAATAGATACCACAGCAACCATATTATGGGTGTTTCTATGTACATGTAAGTGTGTTTGTATAGTCAGAGGAACATCAATCTGCATCCTACTATTACTAATCTGGTGTCGTGCAGAACTTTAATGTCTTGACAGTTGTGAATGGCTATCCATCCATTTCAAACAGCCCTCCCAACATCTTCTCCCAAACATCCAGTGATGATGTCATCCATTATAATTTGTCCAGCAGCACTGTAACAATTAGAATTGTACTTTGCCGATTGCATTAAATATGGAGTTGTCTAACTGGTGTACTTATTTTTGGGAGGGGTTATAATCTTACTGTGGTTAATGTGTATGTATGTACTCAGAAGAGAGTAACTGTGTTTCTTACAGTCTCATGGAGTACAAATATTTTGGCAATTGTATATGCCTACACATCCATTTCAATCAGGCCTCCCAACATCTTCTCTCTAGCATCCAGTGATGATGTCATCCAATATAAATTGTCCAGAGGCATAGAAAAAGTCAGACTTTTGCTGTTGTGCTTGCATTAAATACTGAGTTACCTTGCTAGATAGTAGTTCTAATCTTATGTGATCAACTTGAAAGTGTGTACTCAGAAGAGTGTAATTGTGTTTCTTACAGTCCCATGAAGTACATATGTTTTGACAGTTGTACATACCTACACACCCATTTCAATTAGGGCTTCCAACATCCAGTGATGATGTCATCCACTATAAATTGTCCAGCAGCATTATAAAAATCTGACCTGTGCTGTGGAGCTTGCAATAAGTACTGTGCTGTGCTTTGTAAATAGGTAGGTAGGAGTTCTATTCTCACTGTGGTCTGTTGGTATGTGTGTGTGTGTGTTCACTTGGTTGACATTCTAGAAGGCATTTTTATATTAGCATGTGAGACAGTGCTATTACTATCTTATCATCAGACACTGCTGATGTCATCAGCTATAAACTGTTGTTGGACACTAGAAAAGAAAGACTGGTGCTGTTGCACTTGCATGAAGGACTGTGCTTTGTTAATAGCTAGTAGTAGTTTTATTCTCACCACAGTCAACTGTGTGCATTCAACAATCACTATGGTGACAATTTTAGAACAATATACAAGCTCACAGCTATGTCAGACCCTCCTCCAAACATCTTGTAGCAAAAACTGATTATATCAGCCTGTACAACATGCACTCTGACAGCATACAAGATACACCTGTGCTGTGGCAGTGCCATTAACTACTGTCCTTGTAAGCTACTTTACCTAGACATATAGGGGTTCCAATCTGACAGAAGGCAACTTAAGTGTCTATACATACAAGTGTCACTTTTGAGATGGATTTCCATAGAGATGTGACTTCAGAACCATGCCCTACACTCCTCACATGTCATCTTCAGCATACAATGGTGCTATAATACTTCATAAAGTACATGACAGTGTTACAGTCAGACATATGTAGTGTTGCTATGTGACATTGCATACCATTCATCTGTCATACCTACACAGGTGCAATGTTCAAATCAGGCACAGTCTACTGCTGTGTGCGTGGTTGGTAGTACATTACAGTCATTGTATGATCTTTTGAATCACTCTTCATTTAACTACCACTTGGGGAACCTTTAATGTAGCCCTATGCATCCAGCACCCTCATTTTTTCTCTGGCCATATGACAATCTTACAACAGAGGAGTGGAGGACAATTTCATGTTAAATATGCATACAGACATCATGAAGCAGAGTCCTTCCATAAGCCTCTACAAACCATTTCTACAACAATGCGTGTATGGGTAATACTTCTGTCATGGTGTGGTGCACATGTCCCAGATGGACAGTGGCAGGATGAAATGCAATAAACGAAATATACACATATGCACAATAGTCTTACTGCCTTCCATAATATAAATATATGGATATTTTTAAATGGCCTAAGAATGGCTAGGGTTTCATGTGATTTTTGGCTATTAGAATAATAATGTCCTATGACCCTGTGAACAGTTGACATGTCAATATTGTTGTCATTAGTAAAAACTACAAGAAAAACCTAGCCAAGCTAGAGTTTTCACTGTGTGATACCTTAACCCCCCCCATAATAGAGGCCTATGGGATATATGCAAATGACCCCTTAAGGACATCAAGTGTTTCAACTATATAGCTTCTGAATGTTCATGACATTTTACTTGTTTTTCTTTTTAAGTCTTCATTACTATATTGACGTGTGAATGTACAGTATGGATACAAGAGGGTATTACAATCTGTGATATGAGCTAATACATTGATGGCTATTGCAGTACATGCTGTTTCTATAACAGCTGTAGTAGTATGCCTCCTGAGAACCATTGACATGGTATGATATACTTTTATGTATATTGCTGGTTTGTTTAGGACATGTGTTGTAGTAGAGCAGATCAACATTCTGCAGTTCACATTCCACCATCGCAGTGACACTTGTAGTATGGCACAGGTGTGCATGTGTCTACATATCATCACTGTGTCACATGTCCTCTGACAGACATCAATATAAATTAATATATTGATTACATGGTGACTATTAGCATGTGTACCTGGAAATGTAATGCATGAGTAACAAACAACTGTTCTCTAATGTGTCCTGGTACGCATCAGGTCAATCAAACACATCTTGCCCATGAAACACATATAGGTAATGTGCAACTGATGTAAGTATGTGATATTGGTACACTTGTATGACTGTATGCATAGTACCTGTGTGGAATGTGATGAATGACCAGGGTTGAATTTGGAGGTCTTTTCACAAATCATTTGTTCCTATAAATGTGAAATGTTAAGGGGAATACACAACTAAGCACAGATATGTATGTGGGTGCCAACAGGCATAGACAATCTACTAAATGACAGTTTGTCTCAGACGTTACCACCCTGTCATCAGTGGCCACCAGCCAAAGTATACATGCAAGCATTACTCAGTTTTTGTTCTCAGGAGGGCAGCTCATATGTGTGATCTCTGCAAATAATAATACAAACTCAATGGGCCCTGACAACATCACTTGTTGCCTATAGCCTGACTCAAAACCTGACCTACCACACACAGGTGAATCCGTACTTCAACACAGCCTCCAGACAGCTTATGTTCCTGTAGAAGGGTGTACAACAACATGCACTCTTCTGACCGGGGATGACCATCACCTGATGACCGGAGTTATAGAACAAAAAAACCCACACCACTCCAAAATGTGAGAAAAAATTCTTTACTGGTGTGTCCGGTACCTCAGCTTATGCCTTCAAGGAATAAATTTTACACCAAGCAGCCATTTTTATACATTTTGACATCGTTCAATTGATTGCCTCAATTAAGCATACTGAAGTACATATTTTCATTTTAAACACATTTTCTATTACAAACAATATTTCATGTGCACAATACATTCTAAAAAGGTGTTACTAATAATTTATTTTACTTCTGGAAAGAAATCAAGTATATATATATATATATATATATATATATATATATATATAAAATTATGACTGAAATATTCTCAATTGAATTCAACAATTGTCAGATTTCATCTAGTAAAGAGCACCGATTTATATGTTATGTGTAATCTGCATATTTCCAACTCATAATGTACACAACAGAGCTATATGGTCATTAATATGAACTCCCCAAGATTTTTTCATGTCAAACTGCTATGGATATTACTTCCTTCCTTTAGCCCCTAATATTCAAATCTAGGTCTATATTTAACCCCCCTAGGATGGAGAGTTTTAAAATTAATGATGCATTTAGTTTCCAACACAGATAAATTGCTAGATAACTCAGCCCCATTTGATTGTTTGGGCTTAGCAAACACACTGAAAAAGAAAGAACTATCTGAACATTCATGGGCACTAATAAAACAGGACTTTCCATCCTACCTCTCCTGTTGTCACCCAAATGTTCCATAATTCTTTTCTTCACTGCTCTTTTCGTTTGACCTATGTACCATTTGACCCTATTGTAGTCACACCCAATAATATAAATGACTCCCCCCTGGCCTTGTATATTATTCCATTGGTATTGGTCCCATCTATGTTTTTGATTTTCTTACATACAATGCATTTCCTGCATGGAATACTTCCCCTTCTGGTGTGCTCTTTATCTAGTTTTCCCACTGTTAATAATTCTTACAAATTCTTCGATCTGCTATACGAAAATGTAACCTTATGGGGAAAACTGCTTCCAAATCTTTCATCATTAAGGACTATGGGCCAAAATCTATTCACCAGACCTCTCAATGTATCTGAAAATGGAGAGTACTTGTTCACAAAAAAATATGGGTTCCTGTCCCTCATGTTCTATTCCAGGATCGCTTCTATTGCTATGCCTTGTATTTCTATACAGCATATTGTGGTGTCTGAGCCCTAATCTTTTTTCACTCTGTTTTCCGTCGACACTAAGACTGCCTCTTTGTATCCCCTCACCAAAAGTTTGTCCCTGACTTTGCTGAATTCAAATTCTAACTTTTCCTTCTCTGAAGTATTATTAGCTATCCATAAGTATTCTCCATATGGCAACAATGCCAACAAGTGAGGAACATGCATACTATCGGCCATAAGAACATTGTTGACAGCTGTTTGCTTAATTGAATAATTGAATGAAGGCAATCAACTGAACAATGTCAAAATATATAAAAAATGGCTGCTTGGTGTAAAATGTATTCCTTGAAGGTAGAAGTCGAAGTACCGGACACACCAGTAAAGAATTTTTTTCTAACATTTTGAAGTGGTGTGTGTTTTTTTGTTTTATGACATTCTACAGTTTGTGCTAGGGAATGGAGTTATACAGCCATCCTGTCTCTCCTTATCTGTGAGGTAATCCAATGAGTGATCATGGGCCTTCAATAAAAGAACACAGGTAGTATCCCAACTGAGTACCAAAGCCATGTGTGATTTGTTCAGGTTACATCATGTCTGTTACATCAGTTTGATGTCCTTAGGATGGTCAACAAGGGAATACATGATGACAACATTATCATTCTGCATAACTTGACCCAGCCAAGGCATTTGATACAAATATGAACTCTCAGGTATTACTGAGAGACTCTCTCAAGTGGCCATAAACACCTACATCACCAAGTGGGTAAACCACTGGCTTACATACGTAAGAGATAAATATGTTGAACTATGTGAAGTTGCCTATATGTAAAGCACAGTGACTAGGTCCATACCACAATACTCAGTGCTAGGTCCTTTCCTGTTCATATTGTAAATTCCAGACATCAAGATTGGCTTACACATTCGTTGTCCAACCAGTTTTGTGGATGACTGCAAAGTGTGGACAATCATTGAATCAAAGGGTTATTGGTATAATGCAAACAGTATCAACATACACAAATGATTGCTGCCACAGCCATGGAGACAAAGTAGATGAGCAAAATTCATGGGGGAATTGGTTCTGTTATAAAAGCAACTACATAAGCAAATAATAATATCGACAGCACATCCCTATGAGTGGACCAAGTGGTATGTGACCTGTGTACTCAGGTAGAATAAAATGTTTTGAATTACCATGCTTTTCTGAAGGATATGATGTCTGAAACTTAAATGGCTGTCTTTATTTAGATAATTCAATCCTAACTGATTTGCCAGAAAATCACAATTTTCATGAGGAACAGACCAAAAATATGAGGCAAAAATCTGGAAAGTCGAGAGTGAGTGCATCACATTTGCCACAGTGAGCACCCATACATCTTATCGGCCATATCTAAGTATTATTTTTGATGAATAACCATTAGGGGCTGATAGTGATGAACCCCTTTCTAGGTATTATACTAGATGCCTTTGTGATACGGGTTCCTGAGAGGCACACATTAAATAAATAGCTGATTGACAACATTGATGGCATGGGTTAAATTTGTGAGAATAGATTGTGGCATATATATGACATGCACACCTGTCAACTAGTCAGGATTGCTCATAGTTTTCAAATTTAGGTGTAACACTTCCAAAATATGTTAACTTTTGAGGAAGGGGTGCTTGATTCCCCTCATAGATTGCTGACAAAACATGACAGTTGTACAAGTATGTTCTTCCAGATCCATGTATAGCCACCTACAATCACATATGTTATGTCACTGGCATGGATTAATGAGGTTAGTATGCTGATATTGTCCATGACTGTACATGTTTCTGTCTACACTTGTCCATGAGCCTGTTGCTATGTGTCCCACTTGGTTGAGACCTATGCTGACATTACATTCATAGTCAGGCAACTCATTTTGCACAACTTCACAATATGCACCTAACCCCTATTGTATATATACCATCCTTGATAAATGTCCTCTCCATTGTTCATTTCAGGATACTTATATCACCAAGAATCCTTTCCACTGATATGTCAACTTGTCTGATGCTTTATACAGTTTCCTGGCTGGCAAAACTGTTGCTGACTATGAAGCTACACTTGTATTCATGTAAGAAGATGCACTGCATGCATATACAATTAGCTCTGCTGCTCATCATGCTAACATGTAAATTCTATGTAGACTTAGCGCTAGCCCTACGTGCAGTTTACTGAAATCCCAAGTTTATAAATCCATTACAGACCACTGAATGTTTGTACAAGGCATGATTTACATTACTGTTGACAATATCACAATAGTGCTCATAAATTCTTTTGCACAAAGTCCTCTCAGCTTTTCCAACATAAAAGTTGGAACAACTGGAGCATTTCACATAACAAACAAGACCTCTGGAGTAACAATTATCAGTAAAAAGCCATTCAACTGAGGCAGTCTCAATTCCTTCAAACCAGAATCAATTGAATGCTTTTTACCATGATCACTATATTTTTCTATCAATATATTTTTGCAATAACTGTATGTTTGAAATCTGTAATAAATGTTAATTCCCATGAGCCCCGTACAATGGACACAGTAAAAGATGCCAGATTGTTCTGCACGTGCATACACACACACACACACACAAAGTGGGCACTTAAAGGTCTGATAAAAAGGTGGAGAAGACAATTCAATGAAGTGTATATGGTGTTTTTTCACTGTGCCCGTATCGTAGTGCAATGCACACATGGCTGTGGGAAAATTTAAATTCAGTAAGCACCCTGTAGAGGCACACACACCTGCAGAAATGAGTTAAACATCATGGCATGCTATTCAGCTACATAAACTGCTGAACAGCATGTTAATCAACCCGACACCATGGAGCAATTCAACAAGCCAGAAATCAACCGTGTAGACTCCAGCCTGGTATTCCGTCTATATTCGAAAAATCTTTGAAAACAGCCATGGGCAGGAGTCTACATAGCATACCTCTCAAGCACTTAAAGCAAAAAATCTGGACAAAGCCATCAATAATTCAATAATGGGGGGACAAAGTTCCAAAAATAGGGAAAGATTCTAAATATTGTTCTTATGAACACAGAAAAATGCTAAAGTAACAGGGCTTATGTTAAGATCAGAAATGCAGCTTTGCTTCCTCGGCCCCAAATGAACAGTACACATTGTAATATTATGCAGGCCATACCTCTCAATCTCTTAAGGCAAAACTTCTAGACAAAGCCGTAAATAATATGGGAAAAAAGCCCCAAAATAGGAACATTTTTAAAATATTGCTCTTATAAACTTAGAAATGTCATAGAACAGGTTTGCAGCAGTTAACAGCTTTGCATACCTCTCGATCTCTTACACATACCTCTTAGCCTGATAACACAAGAAATCTGGACAAAGCCCGACATAATGGGGGAACAGATGTATAGAAATAAGGACGCATTTTAAATATTGCTCTTATTAACTTAGAAGGTTGCTAAAGTAACAGGGCTTGTGTTAAGAACAGAAATCCAGCTTTACTAACCTTCCCCCAAAATGAACAGTACACATTGTAAGTAATGCAGACCATACGTCTCAACTTCTTAGGACAAGACATTTGGACAAAGCCATAAATAGTGGAGGAAAATGGGCCAAAAAAGGGACTTTTTGTACTATTGCTCTAACAAACTTAGAAAGTTGATAGAATAACAGGTTTTGTGTTAGAATGAATTTTCTGAAGGGTATGAAATCTGAAACTCAAATGTCTGTCATTATTTTCTGACATCAGTCTTTAATGACTTGGCAGTGTTTTGCCAGAAAATCACAGTTTTATGAAAAATGGATCAAATATGTGAAACAAAGATCTGAACATTCTGGGAAAATCTGTATAGTTGATAGATATGATGCAGACAACTAAATGTGTAAGTGTGTCTTAATCAAAATAAATATAAAAAACATTAAAAAGACTATTCATAATTACATGTCACAATATGCAATATGTAGCTGACGAAATGCAGGCATAACCATCTAAGAAGCAGTACTCCTCTGTGCAGCTATACCATAAAGTAATATTGTCCCTTCTGTGTTCAACATTCAGCTCCCCTTCAGTTTCTCCTAGCTACACGGTCACCAGTGGTGTAGTTTCAGGGCTTTCAGTATGATGAAGATGAAAATGAGGTTTGAAATCATTAGAATTGCTGAATCCAAAAAATATACAGCTCTGTCATCCCTTTCTCTGTTTCCTGGTCATTCATCGGTTATCTTACCAATACTTTGAGATGTGTAGACTGCAAGCCATGCTACAACATGGCCTTAAAATGTGTGAGGATATAAACTAGTAATAATATGATAAGCATATGCCAACAACTGAAGGGTGGGTTGGATAGCACAAACAAGCATAGACTGAGCTTTGGGGAGAGCAAAGGTGAGTTAGTGTTATGGCACATACAAGGGTACAACTGTTTTGTAGATGGAGGGAAACACAGTTGAGTTATAGTTATGGCACATGCAAGCATAGGCTATTCTTTTGGGGGGCAGCAATGGTGAAATACTGCTATGACACAACAAGAATGGACTGTTCTTTTGGGAAAGCACAGGTGTCTTCCTGTTATGGCACATACAAGGGTACAACTATTTTGTTGATGGGGAAACAAAGCTGAGTTACTGTTATGGCACAGACCAGTACAGACTGTTCTATTGGGGTGAGCAAAGGTGAGTTACTGTTATGGCGCAAACAAGAATGGACTGTTCTTTGGGGGGAGCGAAGTTGAGTTACTGCTATGGCACAAACAAGAATGGACTGCTCATTTGGGGGCAAAGGTGAGTTACTGTTATGGCACATACAAGCATAGACTTTTCTTTTGGGTGGAGCAAAGGTGAGTTACTGTTATAGCACAAACAAGAATGGACTGTTCTTTGGGGGGAGCAAAGTTGAGTTACTGCTATGGCACAAACAAGAATTGACTGCTCATTTGGGGGCAAAGGTGAGTTACTGTTACGGCACATACAAGCACAGACTGTTCTTTTGGGGGGAGAAAAGGTGAGTTACCGTTATAGCACAAACAAGAATGGACTGTTCTTTGGGGGAGCAAAGATGAGTTACTGCTATGGCACAAACAATAACTGACTGCTCATTTGGGGGCAAAGGTGAGTTACTGTTATGGCACATACAAGCACAGACTGTTCTTTTGGGATGGGGAGCAACGGTGATGAGTTACTCATGGCACAAACAAGAATGGAATGTTCTTTGGGGGGAGCAAAGGTGAGTTACCTCTTTGATACAAACAAGAATCTGTTGCTCTTGTTACTCTCCCTGTTTTGCTTCCTGCCTGTTGTTAGTATGCCACATCTCTACACTGTTTTATGTTTCACCATGACTGCCTACTGTTTCTATTTTATCTGGAAACAGTTATTTTGTAGTTATGTGATACGTATGCATGTTATACTTCTGTTGTCTTTTAGGACACCTGCAAGTATGTCACTCAGGCATGTCAATCCATGCAGACCCCCCCCCCTCCCCACTGATGAAGAAAACCAAGCCATAGTCAATGGTTTTCAGCAACATGGTGCTTTTCTTCTGGAAAAGAATTGGGGAAATATGGTCTTGTAGGTTGTGAATATGTCAGCAGATTGTTCATGATGCCACTGCCATGGGTGGCCATGTCAGAACATACAAACAGGTGTGCCACAGAGCTACTGCCATGATAACATCTACAAGGAATCAAGCAGATGCAGTGTGCCATGACAAAATGGTTACCGGGGAGGGCCTGTTAGTGAACTACCACTAACCTTCAATGAAGTGTTTCTGGCCAGTCTGAGAAATCCAGACAACTCCCAGAAGAGTGCATTACAGAATATCCTAGATGAGGGTGCAACACCTTCTGAGACAGCAAGCACATTGCAGGAGGACCTTCCAGGTAAGCTTTGATATCTCAATAATTAAATACTGCTGTACAGTAAAACAACTGAAATAAATAATAGCAAAACAAAAGTAGTCCATGAGTAACCATATTGCCATAGTAATATAAACCAAGACACAGTAAAATCAAATACTTATAGGCAAAACGAAGCACAGCGAGCATATAAAACCAAGTCGTACTTTATTTAGGTAAGTGCTTTCACCACATCAACGTGGCTTCTTCAGACCTTAATGACACACATCAATAAAACATGCACTTATATATCACTCTAAGTCAAGGCATCCAATCATATGCATTACCCCCCCATTCATTAGTGACATAATTATTCAAACTTTTTAAAAGTATAATACACTATATAAAACATGCAGCAAATAAGAACTCCTTTATACAGTTAATGCAAACTCACTTGTGCACATATCATCTGGGTAAGCCTCTAGCTTTAAGTACAGGTTTAAAGGAGACCACTTCATTAAGTCCAGCTCCCTTGCCAGCCTTGAGTTTTAAAATGCATCTTAATTCAGCCTCTTCAGTTTTATATTCAATATTCCCCATTCTGGCTGTTTCATGTATAACTTCAATTGCTCTAAATTTAAAATCATGTTCGAATCTAGTATTTAAGACATACTTAGCTATAGCATTATTTCTATTTCCATTCTTAACACTATACAAGTGTTCTGTTATACGGTCCTTAAGGGTACGATCTGTCTTCCCTATGTAGAACCTTAAGCAACATACACATCTCGCAATATAAACTATATGTCTAGTATTGCAGTTGGCCCTAACATTGAACTTATATAATCTCCCAGTATCCAGATGTAAAAAATCTACAGATTCTGGGTCTATATAATCACAATACCTACATTTACCACATGGGTATGTTCCTTCACATGCCTTATTCATTAACTATCAGGATAGCAAAGTAACGTTTTCATAGCTTGACAGTTCTTATAACAGTAACTTGGGTTCGTACTCACTAATTTGGCAATCTTCGCATCTGTTAAAAGAATGGGCCAGTTTTTCTCAATAACCTGCTTTATACTGTTTACATTACTTGTGTAATACATGGTAAATTTAACGTGCCCATGGCCTTCTTTCTTATGCTTAGTCATTTCTATTTCCTCTTTACATGCTTCCTTAAAATATGGCTTCGCCCTTCCTTCTGTCATATCCTTCACTTCATTCAATATTCCCTTTGTTACATTATATTTATATCCCCTAGCCCCAAAACTATTCTCCAATTGTTTTGTTCCTTCCTGGAATCTCTCATCCTTAGTTTGTAATCTCTACATCCGTATGCCTTGTCCCTTGACTACATTTTTAAATATCCTCCTGGGATGCATACTGTCGCTATGTAAAATGGGATTTCTATGGCATTCTTTTCTATAGAGACTAGTGGTAAAGGAAAGATCTTGTTCCCTAATAACCATGACATTTAGAAACTCAATCATGTCCGATGAAAATTTAGTAGTAAATTTAAGGAAGTCAGACGTAGTATGCAGAAACTCCACAAAGTTGTTTAACTGTTGCTCAGTCCCTTCCCAAATCAAAAACATGTCATCCACAAAACGGCAATAAAATTTAACGTATTTATTGAAGGTATCAATGCTAAAAACTATCTCAGTTTCCCATTATGCCACAACTGAGTTTGCATAACTATTAGCGCAGCTAGCACCCATTGCTACCCCATGTTGTCGTAAATAATATTGACCTTCAAAGACAAAAACATTATTATTCAGTACTATTTCCATAAAACTGCATACAAGTCTGATATGTCTGTCTTCATAGCTGCTACTGTCCCTCAAATACCTTCTCATAAACTCAACACCTTGTTCATTTGGTATAACTGTAAACAATGACATTACATCCATAGTTACTAACAAAACACATTCACTCAAGACATTTGTACTGGTATAATTATACAGATCTTGTAAAAAATGTTTAGTGTCTTTTAATATGACATCAGATTTATCTAAAACAGGTCTCACTTTTTTCTCAGTAAAAGTTGAAAATGGTTCGATCACCCACCCTCTACCCGCTACATTCGGCCTAAAGGGTGGGTCAACCAAACTCTTATGTACCTTTGGTGATGCTTGCAACATGGGTATAATAGGGTGATCTACTGTAAGAAATAGCTATAACTCTGTAGTAATGGAGTAGCTCATTAAATGTTCATTCAACCTTATTTGAATACTCCTAATTATAGAACCAATATGTCCTAAGGTTATTTTACGATATACATCTCCTTCTCTAAGTATAGCTTTGACTGAATTATAATAGTATTCTTTATCCATCACTACTATCATGCCACACTTATCAACGGGTCGAATGACAATAGTATTATCCCCCTTTATCAATTTAAGGGCTTGATGTTCAGCATTTGTTAAATTATAAAAACATTTATCATATTCCCCTTTATCAAATAAATGATGTAACTCATCTTCACAAATCCTAGCATATGCTTTGACAATGGGATGGTTCATGGGTACAAAATTATTCAACCTTTTAAAACCATGTGTATACATATTTTAATTTTCTGGATGTATCAACTTAAGCATTACATTTCTAGTAAAAACCTTCAAATCTATTAATGTTTGCGAAATATCTGCATTCCTAGCAGGAATAAAGGATAAACCTTTATAAAGTACTACTATTTTAAGAATGCTTAATGTCCTTATTGATAAATTTAAAACTAATGATTATTAAAATGGAGTAAGAACCACACTGAATCACAAAGCGATTACGTAAGCGCTTTCGTTTACTGATATTAGCAAACTTCATCAGACAAATCAATCACATATTCCAAATCTTAAATAAGCTTTCAAATTATGACATCACTACCCAATTAAGAAAACCAAGCCTCCATTTAAAGCACTATAACCTTATCAAATGTGATTAACTGTATACACTCTAATGTAACAATAAAAAACTATAATATTAATTTACAATAGAAAAAGTTTGAAGTAAAATCAAATAATGACACATAAACACTATGCAATTATGTAAAATTCAAAATAAATAATTATACAAAAAAAAAATATATATATATATATATATATATATAAATATATATATATATATATATATATATATATATAAATATATATATATATATATATATATATATATTCATCTGGTAAGGGCCCTCATTTAAAGAATGCTTCTGATGGAAACAGAATCATTCAAACCTGGGGGAACTAAGAAATTCAGTTTCAGTTGCCATATCAGTTCTTTTTCATCCAACTTCAAATCCATTGGCCCACCCCTAATATTATCAACATTTTTTTCAATGACATGGAAAATAAAACTGTGTGGGGCAAGATTTAATATGTCTGGCAAAAGCATTATTCAAGTTCATTTTCTCCATAGCATACACATGTTCATAAATTCTATTTTTAAGGGGTCTTTCTGTTCTGCCCACATAAAAAGCAGGACAATTCATACAAGAACCCAGATAAACAACCCCTCTTGTGTTACAATTGAACTTGCCTTTAATGTAATATTTTTTGTCATGGATAAGAAAAAAAATGCCAACTTTGATATATTTGCACCAACGGCAAGCCTCACAGTTAAACATACAACAATGTGGTAAATGGTATTTCAAGGTTCCATTCTCAAGAGACGCTTTCAGATTCCTACCCTTCCTGAACACTATGAAGGGGGAGTCTCCCACGCTATTTTTAACCAAATTGTCATCCAAAAGGAAACACCAATTCTTAAATATAATAGATTTAAGTACGGGAGCATCCACTGAAAAGTTGGCAATGAAACTCAATTTAGCCATATCAAAGTCAGAAGAAGCATAAAGCTGGTTGGAATCAGAAACTACAATACTGGAACCTGTCACAAATTAATTTCCTTTATTTTCCAAAGGGTCAATATTGATGTTATTATCAAGTTCATCTAGTCCAGATGTGTCGAACCTATCACTATAGCGAAAAACAAAAAGACAGCTTGGAAACACCAAAGCAAATTCTCTCTCAGTTTAATGAAGCGCTTTTCATCTTGCACATATGGCAAGACTTCATCAGAAACTGAACAAACTTCAACACAAGCAATATATACACACCCTTTTTGTCACATGACACTTCTGATTAAAATCCTGTGTCTTAAAGGCACATCCACATTATTGCTACTTAAAACATTTTTTTAAAAACAAATATAACTAACAATATTTTAGAACACCTCAACTCTACCCTTCCTTCAGAATTTTTACCTGTAATGATGATAGAAATATATATGCAAATATACATATACTAACAATACTATATCTCAAATTATTATGCTGACTCTCAAAATATAATATTACTTAGTTAACTAAAAAGTCAGAAACTTACATATCCGAGTCAAATGAAGTCAGATATCACAAATATGAACACATTTTATAAAAATGCATACACACATTAATGTTTAAGGTTTCTTAACTTCAAAATACTGTTTAAAGATATTGTCTCATTCAAACCCAGGTAAAACATTATCCCAGTGCGTATTTGCCAACTTAACTCAAGTTGCTCAAGTAAAAGTGTAAGCGCCCCCCCCCCGACTATCATCAACAACTGAATCAATTACTTTGAACAAAAATGAATGTTGTGGATAGGAAATAATGTGTTTAGCCAGTGCATTATCCCTGTTAAGGGTCTTTATTTTATATAGATGTTCATATACCCGCTCTTTTAACCTTCTATCCGTTTTACCTATGTAAAACACTGCACAGCATTGACACTGGGCTAAATAAACCACAAACTTGGACTGACAAGTATACTTCATTTTCATTTTAAAACTATTTTTAACTTCAATGTCTTGTCCTGTACTCATGTACTTACAGTAATTACACATTTGGCATTTGTACATGCCACACTTCCACTGTGGGGTGGTTTTTTTATGTTGTAATAATTCCTTTAAATTAGTCCCCCTCTTGTAAATAATCCAGGGTTTGCTTTTGACCTTGTAAGAAAGGTGAGGATCTCTCCTAATTATTTCCCAATTTTTGTTCAAAATTGACATTATTTCCCTTGCATTACTACTATAGGGTGTTATTAAACTCAAATTCCATACTTCTTTTTGTTGTAATTCTCTGTCACTTATTATAACACTTTGTAAATCAATGGACAAAATGAGTTTATACAACCCCTGTTCTCTCTTATATTTTACTTCTTCCAGTAGAAACTCAAAAAAGTCCACTGGGTAACCTCTCCTAACAAACACTGACCTCAAATTATTACATTAATCCATGAAATCCTGGTCCAACGTGACCATACAGGCAGCTCTCAGAGTTGACCCTTCACCACTGATTTCTTTTGGTGCCATGGATGGCAACTGCTAAAATATAATAAAGAATTTGAATATGTGGCCTTTCTATAAATTTTTGCTACATATGCGTTTCTTTCCATATCTTTACTAAGATCCACATCCAAGTATGAAATCATGGTCATTTCAAATGCATAAGTAAAGAAAAGGAAATCTGTGGTGCTGTTAAAATAATCTACTAGTTTACTAGCTGCTTCCTTGTTTCCTTCAAAAATGATAAAAATATCATCCAAAAACCATGTATAGAACTGGATGTACTATTTCACTTCTTGTTTACTAAAGATAAATTCTTGTTCCCATGAGGCCATTACCAAATTGGCATAACATGCCCCACAGGGTGACCCCATAGGTACACCAGTCTTTTGAACATATAACTTATCATTACATAAAATGAAATTATTATACAAAATTATGTCAAGCATTTCCCCTATTAAAGCCACCTCATCAGAGGCTACTGCTTTAGCTCTCAGGAAACTACTGACTTGTTCGACGCCTTCCACATGGGGGATAGAAGAATATAAATCTACCACATCCACTGTTAGAAAATTGAAGTCAGCATTAAATTCTAAATTCTTGATTTGTGACAAGAACGACCAAGAATCTTTACATATATATTTCTCTTGAGTTACATACTTCTACGTTTGGTCTACCCATTTTGCCCAAGGGTAAGTAATACTTGCCCTAGCAACCACCAAGGGTCGCATAGGTGGATTGTTCACATTTTTATGTAACTTAGGGATACCAAACAAAACAGGTATCCTTGGGGAAGGCATAGATAAATATCTAAACAAGTCAGTAGTAATCCTGGTTTCTAACAAGATTTCGTATAAATGAGACTTTATTTTACTGTATGCTTGATTTAACTCATTACGTGAAACCAACTGGTATGTGGAACTTCGGACTATTTGGTCCATTTTATTGACATAGTCCTCCACATTCATAACAACAAACCCCCCCCCCTCCCTTATCTGGGGCCATAATACGCACTGGGGCGTCTTGAAATAGTTGTAATAAATGCAGTTGTTCACTAGTAACATTTACAGGTGAAACATTCTTACTTTTATTCTGCTTATGGTTACTACCCAACCCTAAAGCATTGTATAAATCCAACTCATAAATGAGTTCAAAACAATGTAAAGTTGGGTGTAAAGGGGGACAAAAAGTACTTGAAGGATGTAATGCAATAGACTGAACCATAGTATTGTCAACAAAATAGTCATTGATTTAGTTGTTGATGATAGTCGGGGGGGGGGGGCGCTTACACTTTTACTTGAGCAACTTGAGTTAAGTTGGCAAATACGAACTGGGGCAATGTTTTACCCGGGTTTGAATGAGACAATATCTTTAAACAGTATTTTGAAGTTAAGAAACCTTAAACATTAATGTGTGTATGCATTTTTATAAAATGTGTTCATATTTGTGATATCTGACTTCATTTGACTCAGATATGTAAGTTTCTGACTTTTTAGTTAACTAAGTAATATTATATTTTGAGAGTCAACACAATAATTTCAGATATAGTATTGTTAGTATATGTATGTTTGCATATATATTTCTATCATCATTACAGGTAAAAATTCTGAAGGAAGGGTAGAGTTGAGGTGTTCTAAAATACTGTTAGTTATATTTGTTTCTAAAAAATGTTTTAAGTAGCAATAATGTGGATGTGCCTTTAAGACACAGGATTTCAATCAGAAGTGTCATGTGACAAAAAGGGTGTGTATATATTGCTTGTGTTGAAGTTTGTTCGGTTTCTGATGAAATCTTGCCATATGTGCAAGACGAAAAGCACTTCATTAAAATGAGAGAGAATTTGCTTTGGTGTTCCCAAGTTGTCTTTTTGTTTTTCGCTAGTTTGTCTTACTTTGGTTCCTGTCTGTTGAACCTATCACTATAAGCCAATAATGGTTTAAAAATACCGTTCCATCTTTTAAACTGAACTTCCCAGATGAGGTCATCTACTTATTTTCTGGGGTAACCACGTTTAATAAACATTTCCCTCAATAGGGTACATTCTTCTATGAAATCACATTCCAAAGAAACCATCCTTGTGGCCCGAACAAGTTGGCCCTTCACAACCACTCTCTTCTGCAGAAATGGATGGCAACTAGAATAGTGAAAGAATACATTCGAGTAGGTTGGCTTTCTAAAAATCTTGGAAGTGTAACTGTTAATAGAGGGATCCTTATTCAATTCAACATCTAAGAAAGAAATTCTATCAGCTTGAAACTCCCGAGTAAATTCCAAAAAATTAGTGAATTCAGTGATACGTTCAATAAATAAGTTAGCTGAAGTTTTATCCCCCTTCCAAAGGATAAAAATGTCATTCAAATAACGGGTGTACCATGCAGTCCTCTCCATACATTATCCTGAAAAAGGAAATGTTTTTCCCAATAGGCCATCATAGTGTTAGCAAAAGTGGCCCCAAAGGGAGAACCCATGGCAACACCCGTTTTCTGTAGATAAAATTCTTTATCAAACATAAAGTAATTGTTATTAAGTACCAGTTCCAATAAATAAATCACTAGGTCAATGCATGAACCATCAATACGTTGTTCCAACAGGAATTCTCTTATCCATTCACAACCAATGTCCTGAGGTATAACTGTATATAAGTCACGGGCATCGACTGTTAAAAAATTAAAGTTCTCAGAAAAAGGAAGATTGTTAATTGCCCCTAAAAATCCCCACGAATCCTTACAAATCTGGCTCTCATTTTTTAGGGCCTCCTTCAATTTAGTATCTCTAAATTTCGCACACCCATATGTAATGGATTGTCTACCATCAACTATGGGGTGAAAAGGGGGATTATTCAGATTTTTACGGATTTTGGGCAACCCAAACATCATAGGGGTAAGGGGGTGGGAGTTGAAAAAATAATTAAATAATTCAACATCACTGCATCCATCAATAAATAAATCATTAATAAAGCCCCTGATTCTTTGATATGCACCATTAATCTCATTCAGGGAAACTTTAACATAGGCGTCATTTGCCAAAAGTGCACGCATACTGCTGTTGTAATCCTCATTATTCAAAAAAAAAAATCAAACCACCCCCCTTGTCAGGTTTAATGACACATATATCAGCGAAATTTAACCCTTTCAATGCATCCCTCTCCAAGTGGGACAGGTTAAATAGCTGTGATTCATGCAATACCTTATTATTCAAAAGTGTCCTAAAATCATTCTCACAAATTCTCTCAAAGAGCAATATGGAAGGATGCAATACAGGATTAAAGACACTAGCAACTCTGAATTCTTTGGTGAGACTGGAATTAGCACCATAAAGAACATTTAAATTCAATTTTCTGGTAAAGGTCTTAAGATCAGTAAGAGTTCCAGCTAAATCTCCTCTAATGGAAGGGAGAAATGTCAAACCTTTAGCGAGGACTTCAATAAGTAATGGGGTAGGTACAAATGAAGAATAATTATAGATCTTAAAGTCATTTGTACTATTCAATAGAATTTGAACTGTTTTTAAATGAGCACTAACAGGACCTAAAATATTTACAGAATTAGGGGAGATATCTATCTCCTCCTTCTGTTCTGTGCTTTCTTCTTCCAGTAGTGCTGTTGTTGTGGCTGGTTCTGTTGACCACCAGTGTTCACTTTCCTGGCCCCCTGAAAAACCTGTGGAGAGCCCATGCCACCAATATTACTATTTCCATTATTATTCCCACCATTATTATTATGTCTATTGGCAAGCCTTTCACTTCTCCTCACAGGAGACACCTCATTTGACATAGGATCACTCATTGCACTCCCATTATTGTCAATGCTGTTAAGACCCCCATCAGTATCCATCAAAACACCAGTGAAGTCAATATTATTATTCATTTTGATGTTAGAAGGAGGTGGGGGGTATGCTATACCTTTCCCATAAGCTAAGTGATCCCTGTTTAATTTCTTTATTTTGTTGTCCTTAATCTTAGACAAAGTATTCTCAATATTAGAAAAGATACATATAAAGTCATATTTATAATGTAGGAAGTCTCTATCCAAACAAATCCAATTTAGCCAGTTCGGTTTTCAAGACATCCATCTGAGCACAATAGTCTTTAACCAACAGGTTCATGAAATCAACGCCTTGTCGGTCAAATAAATTTAAAATCTCTTTATGAAACGTTGAATTGGGTACAAGGCCAGTACGAAAAAACACTGTCCAAGTCCCTTCGGGACTTGTTGCCTCTTAATACAGCCCGCTAAATATTGTACCTCAATTTGTAGCTTCTTAAATCGAAACAATTTAATATCAAAGATTTTTAAGCTGTTAATTAAATTATCTGCATATATTTTCTAGTATTGAGAATGCTTGTTATCCATGACAAAAAATATTACATTAACGGCAAGTTCAATTGTAACACAAGAGGGGTTGTTTATCTGGGTTCTTGTATGAATTGTCCTGCTTTTTATGTGGGCAGAACAGAAAGACCCCTTAAAAATAGAATTTATGAACATGTGTATGCTATGGAGAAAATGAAATTGAATAATGCTTTTGCCAGACATATTAAATCTTGCCCCACACACAGTTTTGTTTTCCATGTCATTGAAAAAATTGTTGATAATATTAGGGGTGGGCCAATGGATTTGAAGTTGGATGAAAAAGAACTGATATGGCAACTGAAATTGAATGCCTTGGTTCCCCCAGGTTTGAATGATTCTGTTTCCATCAGAAGCATTCTTAAAATGAGGGCCCTTACCAGATGAGTATATATATATATATATATATATATATATATATATATTTTTTTTTGTATAATTAATTATTTATTATGAATTTTACATACATGCATAGTGTTAATGTGTTATTTGATTTTACTTCAACTTTTTCTGTTGTAAATTAATATTATAGTTTTTTTATTGTTACATTAGAGTGTATATAGTTTATCACATTTGATAAGATTATAGTGCTTTAAATGGAGGCTTGGTTTTCTTAACTGGGTAGTGATGTCATAATTTGAAAGCTTATTTAAGATTTGGAATATGTGATTGATTTGTCTGATGAAGTTTGCTAATATCAGTAAACAAAAGTACTTACTTAATCTCTTTGTGATTCAGTGTGGTAACAGTTTTCAGTTGGTGTTTTTATTTGGTTTGTTCATTTGTAAAACTCATGATTCTTTGAGTCCCACATCTTCTTGATCTTTGGATATTGCACTGGGTCTATTGGTTGTTTCCATTTCATCCTGCCCCAACTTTTGGATCAATATCTGTCTTGCCCCTTCTCCACTTAAATGGGAAAAGGTAGTCTGGGGAAGCCTTGTTGCTCAATGGCAGGATTCTGCTTCCTTCTAACCACCACTGCTCCCTCATATGTTGTTTTATCAGTTTCCATCACTGCTGGCATGACTCTTGGAATCATGACTGCCTCTTCTCTCAACAAACAATTCCCTTCATTTAATGCTCTATTGACATCCATTGGAGCATTATCAACCACCATGTTATTTTGTGGTTGACTGGCAGTTCCAGTCAATTCAGTTGCTCGCTCATTCTTATGCTCAGTTTAGGCAATGAAAACACATGCCCCCCCCCCTGAAATCAGTCAAATCTCATATCTAGCTTCTTCTTTTTTTGATTAATTAACTGCCATCCATAAGTAGTCACATTATCAGTCACACCATCCACCGCTTTATCAACCACCACGGGCGGAAATGTTTGATATAATGTTTCCTGTATTGTCTGAATTTCACTTATTAACCTGTCTTCCTCATATCTAAAAAACTCATTCATCAGTCTCATATATCCCAAGCCTGTTTTAGTATTCAAATTTGGCAATTGGCCAATAATTCATGACATTGAGTTCCATACATAGGCATTTTTAACACTCTTAGGCCTCTCTGGACTACTTGCAACTTAAAACAGGCATCTAAGTGAAATCTCTGCATTTGTAGTTTCTATAACTTGTACAGGCCATCTTCAAGACTATTCAGTCCCCTTCTCGAGGCCACAAAGTCATAAACATTTTAATCAGAATCATTATCACAGTTCACATTTAAATCATGCCCCAATAGAGGATTTACGTCCTCTAACAACATATGTTCAAGTCCATGGTGTTTCCATGAATCTCCCTGCCCTGGTGGAATAGTTCCCATCTCCAAAGCATTGTTTCCTCTGCTTTCTGCCATACTCCCATTGACTTCCAACACACACAAACAATAGTAAAATAAAAGTAGTCCACAGGTAAACGTATTGTCTTAGTAATATAAACCATTTTCAATTTTTATTGAGAAACAAGTGAGACCTGTTTTAGATAAATCTGATGTCATATTAAAAGACACTAAACATTTTTTACAAGCTATGTATAATTATACCAGTACAAATGTCTTGAGTGAATCTGTTTTGTTAGTAACTATGGACATAACATCATTGTTCACAGTTATAGCAAATGAACAAGGTATTGAGTTTATGAAGCGGTATTTGAGGGAGAGTACCAGCTATGAAGACAGACATATCAGACTTGTATGCAGTTTTAAGGAAATAATACTCTAAAATAATGTTTTTGTCTTTGAAGGTCAATATTATTTACAACAACATGGGGTAACAATGGACACTAGCTGAGCTAATAGTTATGCAAACTCAGTTATGGCACAAAGGGAAATTGAGAGAGTTTTTTGCACTGATACCTTCAATAAATACGTTAAATTTTATCATGGATGTTATTGTGGATGACGTGTTTTTGATTTGGGAAGGGACTGAGTAACAGTTAAACAACTTTGTGGCGTTTCTGCATACTACATCTGACTTCCTTAAATTTACTACTAAATTTTCATTGGACATGATTGAGTTTCTAGATGTCATGGTTATTAAGGAACAAGATCTTTCCTTTACCACTAGTCTCTACAGGAAAGAATGCCATAGAAATCCCATTTTACATAGAGACAGTATGCATCCCAGGAGGATATTTAAAAATGTAGTCAAGGGACAAGGCATGCAGATGTAGAGATTACAAACTAAGGATGAGGGATTCCAGGAAGGAACAAAACAATTGGAGAATAGTTTTGGGGCTAGGGGATATAAATATAATGTAACAAAGGGAGTATTGAATGAAGTGAAGGATATGACAGAAGGAAGGGCAAAGCCATATTTTAAGGAAGCATGTAAAGAGGAAATAGAAATGACTAAGCATAAGAAAGAAGGCCATGGGCACGTTAAATTTACCATGTATTACACAAGTAATGTAAACAGTATAAAGCAGGTTATTGAGAAAAATGGCCCATTCTTTTAACAGATGCAAAGATTGCCAAATTAGTGGGTACGAACCCAAGTTACTGTTATAAGAACTGTCAAGCTATGAAAACGTTACTTTGCTATCCTGATAGGGTTACAGCGATGAATAAGGCACGTGAAGGAACATACCCATGTGGTAAATGTAGGTATTGTGATTATATAGACCCAGAATCTGTAGATTTTTTGCATCTGGATACTGGGAGATTATATAAGTTCAATGTTAGGGCCAACTGCAATACTAGACATATAGTTTACATGGCGAGATGTGTATGTTGCTTAAGGGTCTACATAGGGAAGACAGATCGCACCTTTAAGGAACGTATAAGAGAACACTTGTATAGTGTTAAGAATGGAAATAGAAATAATGCTATAGCTAAGTATGTCTTAAATACTAGACTCAAACATGATTTTAAATTTAGAGCAATTGAAGTTATACATGAAACAGCCAGAATGGGAAATATTGAAAATAAAACTGAAGAGGCTGAATTAAGATGGATTTTAAAATTCAGGGCTGACAAGGGAGCTGGACTTAATGAAGTGGTCTTCATTAAACCTGTACTTAAAGCTAGAGGCTTACCCAGATGATATGTGTACAAGTGAGTTTGCATTAACTGTATAAAGGATTGCTTATTTGTTGCATGTTTTATATAGTGTATTATACCTTTAGAAAGTTTGAATAATGATGTCACTAATGAATGGGGGGATAATGCATATGACTGGATGCCTTAACTTAGAGTTTTTATAGGTGGACGTTTTATTGATGTGGGTCATTAAGATCTGAAGAAGCCATGCTGATGTGGTAAAAGTGCTTACCTAAATAAAGTATGACTTGGTTTTATATTCTCACTGTGCTTCATTTTGCCTATAAGTATTTGATTTTAAATTTAAATGAATAAGTTAACTGTGTATCACATATCCTTTTTTGGGGGGGGATTGAAGATTGCTACAGTTACAAGCTTAATCTGGAGTTGTCAGCATGTTCTTGTTCAAATTATCTTTAATGCACATATACAGGGATAACTTTATTACCCCCTGTGTCACTGTTAATTGTGATTATGTTGCCCTTTCCTCTTAAATAACTTCTTCCAGGACCATCTGGAGTGCAATGCAGCATGTCTTCTGTGGATGCTAAACCAAATATGTATTGTATTTTGTGATATTGATCTCAGGCCTGTTGTGTGTCTTGCTCTATGATCTGTAATAGTGGCAGCACTGTTGGTTTGTTAGCATACATTACACAATAGTAGCACATGTATTAATATATTCCTGTGTTTCTTGCTTTTTATCACAGGTGATCATGAGAGTGGGAGTGTGGGCCCTGTATCAACTGATGCCACTGTGTCTGCAGCCTCTAATGATAATGGTTACCAAATCACGGGTTCAGAAAGTGAATCTGGCACTGAGGTTGACATACAGCCATCCCCTGCATTTCCATCAGACACAGCCAGTATTCCTCTGCCCAGCCAGTCCACTAATCCCACATATATTGGACAGGTGGAGGGTGAAGACATTGATCAGGGAAGGGTGGCTATTGTGGCTTCAGTGCCTGTTGAGTCTGTCTGTAGCCAAAGTGTGGGTGAGATGCTACATGGGAGGATTGATAGGGATGCTTGGAGGGGGCCTGCTGTCCCTTCTCCACCTGGTGCAGATGTCACCTCCCGTGCTACTCAATTTATGTTTATGGCCATCATGGAGGCACAGGAACATTCCCATAGGTGCTTCAGACAAATGCTCAGGGTTGTGGATGTGGCACATCTGAGATGTGTGACTGCCTCCATTGTGTTGCTGATTCACTGGATTGGATGAATGATATGTTGGAACTAGAGGTGTCTGTGATGGACTAAGGAGTGTCTGTCATGGAACAACCAGCCTCTGTGATGGAATGCCTGCTGGGAGGGATCAACATCCTTGTGGGCATAGGTCAGCCACATCATCTGCTGTCAAACAACATGGCCATGACCGATCATGCTCCATAGTGGCAGTAGTTACACAGCTCCATCAGTGAGTCTGCTATCCACACCCAAATGTGGCAGGCCTTGGGTTCATGGTCCTGGGCATCCCTGTGAAGGGAACTTGTCTGGCAGACATCAGTCATGTTCAAGTAGCAGCACTGCATCTGACTATGGGCTTGGATCGCTAGTACAACTACTAGTAGAGACAGTTCCCATGGTCAGTGTTAACAACAATGAACTTCCAACTTCTACCATGCACAGTTCACACCTGTCCAACAGACCAAGACATAGAGCTAGCACAGACCTGGGCTGTGTTCATGCAGACACTCACACATCAACTTCACCTGGAGAACCCTTGCAGACACGCACAAAAGTTACTCAATTTTCCTCACTGGTCATTTGTTTTTTTATCCCAATGTCTGCCTTCCTCTCCTTCCTACTCACACACACTCACTGACTTTCTGTGTCAGCCTAGGCTTCCTGCCTCCCAACACTGTGCAATTGGTGATAACTGCACCATATTCCTGTTTCCTATCTTTTGTGTTCATCAGCTATAAAGTGTTGTCTGACACACTAAAAATCATACTTAAGTTGTGGTGCTTGCATTAAGTACTGTATCCTGTAGTCTGTGTACTTAGCTAGGTAGGGGTTCTATTCTCAATGCAGTCAACTGGGATGGTGGTGTGTCTGAACTTGATATTACAGACAGCATGTTACACCAGTATGTGGGACACTGTCATCTTGTCCTCAATTGACACTGCTGGTCTCATAAACTACATAAAACTTTTGGATATGCAGTACTCCCAATAGGGCACAGTCAGAAACTGATCAGACAGCAGTCACATCATCCTGTATAATAAAGTTGACATCATGGCATGGTGTGCAGGCCCTGTGTTTACTTGCTGAGAAAGCCCTGTGGTCTCTCCAGCATCTACATGTGTCTGGTGAGGTACATGTAAAAAATATCATTATACTCTATTAGTGCTGTAATGAGGTTTGACTACAGTGCTGTTATACAATCCAAGGATGGCAATCTGATGGTTTGAGTTATGATGTACACAGCATAGGCTTTCAATAGTAGTATGGACACCTGGTGGTCAAAGTTCAGATTGCTATCTAAATGTGTTCCCAGTGCTCACATCACTGGGTTTCTGCATAGCAAGACTGTGGTCAATGCTGTGATTAACATGGAACTCCACTTGTCAGATGGGCAACATTACAAACACTCATGTCTGTGCTTATTTGTAGATTGTGTGCCTTTGTCACCATTCAGTTGTGTGTGTTAGCTCTTCCTGTACTATATTATCACCATTGGTGGACTCAATGATTGCACACAATATGTAACCATCAACAAATTTCTGAAGTCAAAGGCCATATATTTTAGCCTGAACTGTCAGGAAATACAATTCAAACAGTCAATGGCCAAACACAGACAACTGGGATTTGCCAAATATGACAGCTCAACTGGCACAGATTGATTCACCAACTGTCATATGATGCATTCTATCAATGACCCTATTGTTTACTCATTACCTGAAGTAAGATTTAATCCCCAGTTTCGGGGTTTTCTCAATGATACTTGCATGTTGATTCTGTCAAAACCCTTGTCAAATCAAAATAGGCAGTATGCACTGTCTTACCTTCCTCCAGGCCTATCACATGGAATCAATGTGATGTGACAACATCACAGACCACCTCTAGTGTGTCCCAGCACATTTGCCTTCCTGATGCCATGGAATACACAGTTCAACACACCCTCCACATGGCCTACATTCCCGTACAAGAGTGTACATCAACATGCATCCACCTGCGTTTGGGGGACAGCACCTGATGCATGCATGTACAGAGACATCCTGAATCTCCTTGACTGTGAGGTAGACCAACATGTCATCATGGAGCTCTTCTACATATATACTAGTAATATTCCAGGTATATGCAACAGACCTGTGTGGGTTGTTACTGCTACATCAGGTCTATTAAATCTGATAGCTGTCCTCAAAGAGGTCATCAAGGGCATGCATGGCAACAGTATTATCTTGTGGAACTTGAACAGGTGAAGGCAGTCACACTGTGGTATTCAATCAATACAGTCATGTGGCCATAAAAAGCTATATCAATAAAAGGTTAGAACAGCGTATGATGTGCATGCCATCTCACTATGTTGAAATGTGTGATGTGACATACATCTCAGGTCCAGTGATCAGGGCAGTACATCGGGGTTGTCTGCTATGCCCTTGCCTGCCCCTTAGTAAAGTGATGGACATCACAGATGACATATATATGTTGTGTCCAAACAGCCGCCCGAAGAACTACAGCCTGTGGGCAATAATTGACTCCAACTGTAACATTAGTATAATACAAACAGCATCATCACATAACAGAGACTGCTGCCACAGCCATAACAACACTTAAATTGATGAATCACATGGAGGGATGTGTTGCATCAGAAAACAGATACAACATCCAAGTATAATGTGGACATCACACCCTATAATCAGACCAATACACATGTAACTTGTGTCCTGGGATAGATGATAACTGGTACATTTACCAGCTTGTGGTCACAGTGCTGACTACTCTCTTGACTGTAACACAACTACTGGCTATGTGAAGGATATGCACATCAGATGGCATACTAACATCATGGTTCCCAGACTTCATCACACAATTACTGAGTATAATGCACCCCTCTTCATATACCTCCCTATACATGTTCCAGTGATGTGTAAATGAAGTGTATGACCTTTCTCATGTTGTCACACATCTTATTCTCCATACCTAGGTATTCTTTCTGGGAATATACATGACTGTCTGATGGTGCAGAACACCAATCAAGTTGTTACACCAGATGCATGTGTGCTACCTGTTCACCTTATGCACACACTGCATATATAGGTGTTTGGCAACATTAATGGCATGTATATCATTTGTGACAGTGTAAATTGTGCCAAAGATATATGCCATGCACAAAAGGCAACTAGTCTGTAGTGTTCATACTTTCACATACAGGTATAGCCATGTCCCCCCTCACACCTCCTGCAGATATTACACTACCAGGACAGTGTATGTGTGGTTACCTTCACAGAGTATAGATGCATCATACTAGTTGTCCCGTGTGTGTGCAGGCTCATCTGTTATCACTCTGCATCACATATGTTAGGTTAGAGGCATGGGACTAGTGATGGTATTATTCAGATATTGTCCATAATTGTGGTCAGTTCTTGCAATGTTTGCTATGATCCTTTACCTATAGTCAACATGCTGGAGGCATCTGCTGGGAGTGCATATTCAGGAATATCAATTTTTACAGCTTCCCAATATGCACCCTACCTCAACTGTATGTCATATCCCTGATAGATGTCCTCTGCATTATTCATGTAAGGATGCTTATCTTACACATACATCCTCCGCATTGTTATGTCACCTTATGTGACTGTCACAGACAACACATTTTCACTGTACAGTCCCTACTGTACCATACAGATATGTGCCTGGTGTTGTTGCTACAACCTTTTTCCACTGGCATGCCCTCCTTTGCTCTACATGCAGGAGTATCACCTGTACTCTTACCCTGTGTTCATTCCTACAATTTATCTGTGTGTCACTATTCAATACACACACTTCTCCTGAGTGATTATTTTACATGGCAGTCCCATGTACTGTTACAGGTCATTAACAGAGCTTCAGTATAGAATGGGGCATCACAATACTCTGCACTATAGATACACTGTCCTGTACTGTGTTCGGACCATCTACTTTACATTCATACATCTTAAATGTCCAGATATTCCCAGTATGTCCAGATGTTTTCTTTATCAAATATGTTGCTTTCTGCCATATCACTGGGATGATCTCTGGACTGCTGTGACTCAGTATATACCTCTCAACTGTCCTGATCTGTGCAGGTTGTCCAATTGTTGTCTTACATTTGTGACCTTTTCCTTATAACATGTTTTCCTGGCAAATTATTGGCATGTCATTGCAGAGTGTAATCAGTAACTGATGACTGACATTTGAGTTTCAAACTTCATCTTCTTCAGAAAGCTCATGCTAATGTACAAGATATATATTCTATCAAGTTCATAAGTTTGAATGTGGAATATTAACAATCTGTCCCTATTTCTGGCCCTTTGTCTTCCCATTTTTTATGGCTTTGCCCACATTTCTCACTCTATGATGTTGAGAGTGTTACATTCGAACACATTTCCATGTGACATCTATGTCAAATATGTCCCTATTACTGGTTATTTGTCCTCTCATTAAGTTGGTGTCTGTGCAGATATTTTGCACTAACAGAATGACAGCTATTTGTACAGCAATACCTCTCAACTGTACAGATTTTTTCAGAATGTCCAGATTTTGCCTAATATTTTTGGTCTGTTTCTCATGCAATTATGGTTTTCGGGTAACCAGGGTAATCATTGTTAAGGGTTAAAGTAAGAAAATAATGACAGACATTTGAGTCTCAGACATACTGTATCTCTCGGGTCTATATTATTTGAACAAAATTTTCTAACTTCGAATACCATATGGGCGACACCATATAGTCGAAGTTAGAAAACTTCGAATATAGAAAAAAAATTTAAAAAAACCCAGAAAGGTCACCTAAGATGTTAAAGCAGGGGGGCAAGCCCCTCTACAACCCCCACACCTCCCAGCTCATTAAATATACCAACTCCAAGATCCCACTACAGTGCAGTAAAGGGAAGTCTTCCCTTTACCACATTATAGTGCGGTCTCAGAGTTGTAATATTGGGCGGTCAGGAGGACTTGCCCCCTTGCCTACAACCCTTAGTTTAGGGTTTAGTCTTTTCAAAGTTAGTATATATATCTATATATACTTTGGAAGTTCACCACAGACAGAGAAAAGACAAATCCCCTGATCCCTTCTGTGCTGCAATATATATATATATATATATATATATATATATATATATGTATAAAATTGGCACGGGTGTTGGGCATACCCCTTTACATGGAGTGCTATGGGCTTGTTTTTACTAGTTTTTTTTTTTTCCATTTTGATTTCAATTTCAATGTTTATGTTGTTGGTGTTTTGCCACTTGATATTCCAAATATCAATGAAAAGATATGAATCCATTTTAATATGTAGCTAATAGCAAAGTGGATATAATCGGTGTATTTGCCTCTGAAATGCTTATATTGGTGTTGACAGACTAGACTCCTACTTGATATTTTGCTACAATGTTTCCTGCCTACGTTTCTGGTGGCATTTCATGTTCTTGTAGGCTAGGCATTGCATATGTTCAGTAGTATTATATGGAGAAGCCTCATGTTTTCCTTTTTCTGTAGGCAGTTTGTGATTTAAATGGGTTCACCAAAGAATACAAACATACAAAGTTAAAGCAATTTTACTACTCAGCTCAACACCCCTTCCACAAGGAAGAGTCGTCAACAATCCAGCTAGGGGTGCAGACACTGCTGCATGTCTATTTATTACTACACATCTGACAAACATCTTTATTTGAAATTAGATTGCTGTGAAAGTATTATTTGTTAGAAATACTGTACTGTTTACTACTTCCTACTTCTGCCATCCTGATCCATGACTGGACAATAATACTTTAATATGCGTAGTTCACCATGGGATATATTATCATAAAGTTCAACTAGAGGAACCCTGATTGAAATTACATCAAATTTTTATTATAATTTATAGCCATAACTACTCCTAGTACACTTAACATTACTCAACCCAGATAAAGGAAAACTGATTTTATAATTCTCACAATTAACAGTGTAATGCATTCCACAAACACTCATTACTACTTATTTTAATTCTATTTATATTAACCATTCCAACAACTACCACTCAAGTGAAGACAAATCATAAACAAAGTGTTCATTAAAATCTCTGGTCTTAAAAGATAGTCAAACCCCCATCTCAAACAAATTCATATCAGTATGTATACCTAGTCGGTGAATAAAATACAAATAGTCACTACTCTCTTTAACTGCAAAATATTCTATAACTACAAGATAAATCCTTCAATGACATTCAGCCCTATTCATCCTATTCAATAACCATAAAATCAGTTTTGCAAATATTATAACATCAGATGTTATACTGGTGCTGATGGACTAGATTCCTGCTTAGTGTTTGGCAACATCTTTCTCTTGTAGGCTAGGCATTGTTTATGTCCAGTACTATTATATGAAGAAGGTTCACGTTTTCCTTTTTTGTAGGTAGTTTGGAAATGCATTTTAATGGGTCAGGGGACCTTTAAATTAACCCCGGTACTGCATAACAGACCAACATCAATTTTTATCCCTCCCAGTCAAATAATTCCATAAACAAGAAGCATTTTTCCATCAGATGACTAAATATATGCAGCATTAACAATAAATGCTGTCAAATAGAAACTTGGCTTTGCCAAAGCCAACCAAAGGCTATGGCAGTGACAGAATCATGGCTTACAGGCCAACTCCAAATGCTTTGCTCAGGTTTGATCAAGCCTTAGTCATATCCATGGGATTGTGAAGTTCCAGTGTTCAATCTTAGGTCCATTATTATTCACAGTATATATGTTACCATTGAGAGACTTTGTTAGGAAGAGGGGATTAGCATACCTCAGTTATGCTGATGACATTCAGATCTACCTCTCTTCCCCAGGATCAAATGGCAAGTGTGTATTCCTTAATATACTATCTTAAAGTCATACACCTGTGGCTATCATGTAACAGGTTAAAGCTGAACTCATCCAAAACTGAGGTTATAGCAAATCATACTACTTTAGAGATTCATGTACCCCTTATCTCTCAAGCCATATCCATTATGAAGTGAATTAGACTTAGTTTGTTGGAAACATGTAATCTCAGTATTATCTTAGATCACAAATTGACACTATAAAACCCAGAGACATCTGTTATAAGGCCCTCATGTTCTGTATGGGAAACATATCTAAGATAAAGCCCTTTTTGCTCAAGATAATCTCTAAGTAGCAGTTCATGCTTTGGATCTCTTCCTGACTGGATTACTTTAATTCCTTTTACCTAGGACTTCCAAACACCAAACTCGACTATAGCTGGTGTAGAACTCTGCATCCAGGTTACTGACAATACCTTGCATTGCCAACATATTATCCCTTATTGTTATGCAACATTTGCAATAGTTGCTTGTTCTATTTAGGATTGTGTATATGGTTCGGGTATTTGTGCATTTATCTTTGAATGACTTGGGTCCCTCTTACTTGAATGAGTTGGTAGCGCCATATGTCACTACTAGGGTTCAATGTCTGACACATAGGTTGTTGGTAGTTACACAGGTGAGCCTTGAGACTTCTGGTATGCATTTCTTTGAATACTGTGAACCTCATTTATGGAACCTGCTACTTGAATGGCTTTGGGAGTGCACTGCATTGCTTGTTTCCATAAATGTCTTAAAACATACCTCTTCAACACTGCTTATAAAGGGGTAGGATGATTATGAGTCCTATTTACTTATTCATTCATTCATTTATGCATTAAATTATGTATCTTAATGTACATCAAAAAACAATGCAGACTGATGGCACAGAATAATGGTGACTCAAATTTATTTCAACATTCTCTTCTATCTATATTATTATTATAGATCTCTGGGGGGATTCAATAAAGCCTACAGGGTCTGTTTCCACCATGTGCACATCACAGCAGGATGCCCATATGGCCGCGGACTGTTTTGTATTCAGTAAGCTGCTCTACATGATGTTTAGTGGCACACAGACAAGGTAAACACTCTGGCATGCCAATTACAACATAAGCATCTGAACTGCATGCTGATCAACCAATCCCACATGGAGGAACTATTCAACAAACTATAAAGCAACTGAGTAGATGTCATGCTGTTTTTTACTGCTAATTCCAAAACTTTCAGAGTACAACCATGCAAAGGAGTCTATACAGACAGAATCTTAGGGGCTGCTGCTGCTTTAATTCATTTGTATGTGGTAGAGGCTGAAGCCAATGCCACTACTGTTCCTGCTGTCAATAGGCATAGGCAGAGAAGGAGAAGTGTTTTTAGACCCATTTTAACTTTTCACCACTTACATGATGTTGAGATTGTAGTGTGATACAGGGTGGATAGGGACAAACTACAGAAACTCTGCAACCTCTGTCATCTTTAACTCAGAGCCAGAGCTATCCAAGGGGAACTCATTCCAGTGGAGACAAAGGTATGTGTTGCCCTTAGAATCTTAGGTACAGGTACCTTTCAGAGACCAACAGAGAACATGCTGGGGGTATCACAGCCATCAGCATCCAGGATCCTCCACCACTTCCTGGTTGCTATGCTCCAACATGCCAGTGACCCCATACATTTTCAGTGCAGTTCTGAGAAGGACAGAAATATGCAGGAGTTCTAAGAAGTAGTACACTACCATGGAAGTAGTAGTGGGTGCCATAGACTGCACACATATAGAACTTAAGGCACCAACTGGGGAGCATGACAGGCTCTACATAAACTAAAAGGGCTACCACTCTGTCAACTGCCAAGTCATGTGTGATGCCAAGGGAATCATCTGGAACATGTGTGCCGGTAACCCTGACAGTTACCAGGACTGACATATCTGGCACACCTCACAACTGCACCAGATGTTTTCTGGGGGGATATCCCAGAGAGTCATTTACTGGGGGATGTGGGCTATGCACTGGAACCATAGAGGATGACACCAATTAGAAATGCACACACATCCAGAGACACAGAAGAACACCATAATGAGGCACATGCTCAAACCAGAAATATCACAGAGCATGTGTTTTGGCTGTTTAAGTCATGATTCCGGTGCCTAGATATACCTGGGGGAGCCCTGTAATACAATCTACGAACATGTACAGAAACATTCACAGTATGTGCCATGCTGCACATCATCATACTAAGGAGCAGCTTCAGCAGGATCAGCAAAGGAATGCCAAGGTCAGCACATGCACAGGCAGATGAGGAGTTATAGTGGCGATCCACCAGCTGCTGTGCATGTAGGCAGGGGTGTACTTCAAAACACTGAAATCGAAGAAGACTGAACTTCAAAACATTGAGACCATAACATCAAAAACCCAAAACAAAGAAAACTCAGAACACTGAAAGTGTGCATCATAACATAGAAAACTACAACACACATGTAAATAACACCCTCTCCACCTGTAACACCACCAAACTTCCAAACACACTTTTTACTACATTTCTGCAAAGGGGCAAGCTCCCCTGCCCCCCACACCCCCCTGTAAATTAAATATACCAACTCCTAGATTGCACTACTGTGGAAAAACATTCATTTCCTAACCCCACTGTAACATGATCACCATACAGAATGCAAATATATGAAACTTTTGCTTTTATGGAAGTTACGTTAGTGTTCTGAGAAGTGCTGTAAGAAGTGAGTAGGGGAAAAAGTGTTTATTTTTCCAATCTGTACATGTTTTTAGGCCATACAGGTAAGTGATTTAGACATTATGCTTACATTCTGTATGGTGATCGCGATACAGTGAGGTTAGGAAATTAACTTTTTTCCACTGTAGTGAGATCTTGGAGTCGGTATATTTAATTTACAGGGGGGGTGGGGGCAGAGCCCCCCACATGGGAGGTGCATGTGGGCTTGTGGCCCCCGCAGAAATGTAGTAAAAAGTATGTTTGTTAGTTTGGTGGTGTTATAGGTGGAGGGGGTAGTATTTACATGTACACTGTTGTTTTCAATCTTATGATGCAAAGTAATGTTCTGAGTTTTTGTAGTTTTGGGTTTTCAGTGTTTTGGGTTTTTGATGTTATGGTCTCAGTGTTTTGAAATTCAATGTTATGAGTTTTCAATGTTTTGAATTAAATCCACAGGCAGACATAGGTGTGCTCATTATGCCCTTGAACCGGCTAAGAGACAATGCATAGCACACTCACTCATCATCTAGGAGCCTAAAATCTTCCTGCTATACACATAAATATAGTAACGTTGTCAGGCAACTCATACAACATCTACCTCCCAACATATTGGCTATGTATTGCTTGCATCTGCTGGATTTTTAAGGTAAGTGTTGAACCTGTAGTGTATTGTGTACTAATAAAAAGGAGAGTAACAATAGCAACATGTCCTTGTGTGTGCCATAACAGGCATGCAATTTTGTACCCCCCAAAAAATAACAGCCTTTGCTAATCAAACTATATATATATATATATATATATATATATATATATATATATATATATATATACACATATACATACATACATTAGATTTTTCTGAATTACGTTTCAGCATCAAAATGCAAGCATGCCTTCTCAAGTTAAGTAATCCCCTGTGAAGATATAGCCAGTAAGAGCCTCTTTTCTGTGTTCTCCACATAAACAAGTCTTCTCCCCTGCAGTTTCCCTAGCTACATGGTTGCCTTGTATGGTGTAGCTGTCAGCACAGTGAAGATGCAAATGAGGTGTTAACTCATTATAATTGCTGAATCCCAAAATCTTGAATCTTTGTAGGACATGTAAACATAATGCAGGCAGTCAATGAGTGTTTGTTGTTATTAGACGTTTAACTGTGAATGATTAGTGGTTGGGAAAAACAATCACAACAGCACTGCAGGCTGCCTTACATGGAGTGGATGTCAGGTTAGATATACAAAGTGTTAGATGTAAGTTTGGAAAAGTAAGTAAGCAGCACACAATTCACAGGTTGTGTTCAGTAACATCCAAACTGCCCTTCATTTGTAGGCAACTGCATATGATATTATTTCTATGTAATATCCCCACACATTTTAAGGCCAATGATATAGAATGGCTTACAATGGCTTACACACTACATGTCTCACATTACTGCTCAGATAACTAATGAATGACCAACAAACACAGAGAGGTAACAAGAGCTGTATATTTGCAAGCAATAATCATAACAGGTTGTATGATCACTAATTGCACCACAACCAAAATTAATACATGTACAAATAATGTTATATGCTTTGATGTCACTACAGATGATTTTGTACTTGGTTATATACAGAATGATTTCAGTTCCTTACTGCAAAGCTGTGTGTATGGCAAAGAAGGATAAGACACCCTTCCTGTGTTCTGAAGGGGCACTGGAGTGAGAGTGGAAATCCCTATGTAGACATATGTCATGTGAACCATCATTTTTGTGCATATATCAAGCATTGGTTTTCCTCACTTCAACTACTTGCCCCTTTTTTCATTTTTTTTCCTTTTCTGCCTTAGTTTGTCTCTCTTTTTTTTTTTTTTTTGGCCAGTGTTTGCACAATGCGATGCTTAGTGCAAACACAAGAAATGGGCTGCGCAAACTGGATGACTGGACCACACAGGTAGTAGAGAGGACTTAGAAAGCCAAAATTAGAAACCAGACGCATTCTATTAACTCTATTGAGCACTGTAAAAATCTGCTAAGTGACATTGCACAGCTCTTAACAGAGTGACATTAACAATGATTAGTAAATTAGGGAAAGTTGGGTAACTACTCCTATGACAGCAGATGTAAGGGTAGGGTTGCAGTGCAGATGGTTCTGGATTCTAGTACAGTGTACAGGATCACAGGAACTTACTAGGCTACTGGCTCTGAGGCCCTTACAAGCCTAGCCAAGAATCTAGCCCATGTTCTGACAAGTCAGCACCTGATGCCCCTGTCCAGCAGGGACACAGGTGGAAACACATTGGTGTATTTTCTGTTCCCCATCCAGTTATTCAGGTTGTGCTTAAAAAAGGGTTAATGAGGTACTCTGACAATGAGAGAATATATTAGACAGAAAGGGAAGTCTCTGGGATACAGGGAAGTACAACAAAAATTAACCCAGCACCATTCATCTTTTTTAAGAAAAATCATTTAAGGAGACTATCCACCCCCAGAAGCACATGAACTGACAAAACTACCTGAAAAAAGAAGGACAACTCAATGAAATTACTCCTGCCCAGTACGACATTCCACTGGGAAAAGAACACCAGTAGTAGTTTTGCTGAGGGAAGACCATCCATGCAATCTGCAAACAGACAACTATCAAATCCCATCCAACACTGTACTCTTCAAAGTAATTTCTCATGTTTTTTTAAAATGATGAAGTTGTTTACCAACTACAACCAATATTAAACTGTACAAGAGCAGCTCACTGCAAATAGCGAGTAACATGACTACCAACTCAGTGAAAAGGACTGTGCTTGGTTACAAGGTAAACCCATTGAGAGGGGACAGTGTTCACAATGCGCAATTTGTATAAAAGTCACTAATTTTAACCATGTACATTTCAAGAAATGCCAAAGTACTGGCGGTAAATTAACAAATCAAAGCAATGACCTTTAATCCAATACACAATTTTTATAATTATAAAAATGCTGAAAACATTTAAAATGTACCAGTTTCGGTATTTAATGTACAGTCAAAACAGTCGCACAATGTTTCTTAAAGCCTAGGCTTCACATAGTATGGCTAACCTAGCCTATCGAGGTCACAGCTTATTTGAGTCAGCAGGCTACAGTGGGCTGCACTGTATTTTGAAAACAATTTCAATGAGTTTGCTTCTTACAAAGCAGTTGTGTAGGAGGCCTGTGTCCCCTTGACTCTACCATACCTCTAAAAAATCAAAGTCCATGGCTAGACCTTTCCTGGCAGGTGGAACAAAAGTCTGTCAACAACAAGATGACCCAATATAACAGACAGACTGCAGAACCTTTGGCTTGAGAACAATACATCAATAAAGTGTAACAATTCATGGGAAACCTGTGAAACCCCCAGGGGATCTGCATGTAAAATAGACAAGACTAAAGCATCTCCTTCACCTAAAATGTAGGATCCAAGCTTTAACAGAAAAAAGATAAAAACAGCATAGAAGAATGTAATCTTAACAGTTTAAAATATATCCACTTACTGAACTGCAATAGATATTACCATTGAAGGCCAATATAAAAATGTAAACATGCAACCCCTTTTGGACCTCAACCCAAACATGGAAATCCTGCTCCAGGTATGCAGCAATGTTATGTCCCATGCTCCAATTTACATATATTTTCTTTCCTTATGCAAAATTATAAATAGGAGAATGAGCATTTTTCAGGCAAGGGGTACACCTAAACAAGCCCTCAGGATATCCACAGCTACAGCTAATACTTTATCCTCCAACAAGATCTACAGGACTGGTATCTTAACAGCTGCTGCTCTCAAAAAGGTCTTTTACGTAGAATAAATGCCTTTTGTTCTGAGCAGGTATATAAACATCAGACAGATAAAGGTTTTTCAAGACTCTAGTTTTACCTTTTTAGTTCCAGTTCTTGGAACAGGGAAATTACCCTCCTGATCAAAGACCAAACCTGTAGAAATAGGAAGAAATTGTTTTTATTCAAAACACTGCCAGAATATGGTGGCCCTTAAACCATATTTAAATCCTAATCATGGCAACAGATAGTGCTGAGGAAAACAAGACAAGCAGCATCACAGCCACACGTTAACACATTAAACTGTGCATTTTCCTCAATCTTGGAGTAATGAATGATTTCATCCTCACATGTAATCTTAACTTAGCAGTTGAAATGGAAGCATACATTTTACCAAAAATTGCCTTAAGATACATTGTCACTTTTGAAAGAAACAAAACATATCAAGCATCAATTGATTCAGTAGAAGCCAAGCTGAATTGGAGGGGAACACTTACATTCTAAACAGTTTTCTTAAAACGGAAGAACAGTGTCAAGTCATCTACATTCAGAAGCAGCACAAGCAAAATAATGCCATTAACTGCAAGCCACCTTCCTCAATATTTCAGACCCTCTCCCTCACCATTATTAAATTCAATGAAGCCACAACACACTGCAGGGGGTGTTCCACTGGTCATTTCTCACATCTAACTTGCAAGCCAAATCAAAAGATTTCAAACATTACGTGTTTTAACAAACTTTTAATTTACTCCTGCATCCAGTGAAACACAAACTTCTCCTTTCAGGCAGTGCAGTCCTTAACACACAAACTAGCTTTAAAGGAGCAAAACATCTGTTTCCTCTTGAAATTTTAAACAACTTAAAAGCTATAAATCAACATCAATCTTTTTTCCAATTAAACTGTATTACTTGATAATTCTATACATTATGGATAAGGCAGAGATACCATTCACAATTCTTACTGCATTTTTTTTTGGATAAATAGAAACCAGTCGAAAAATTTGAGGTGAACATCTCATTTTGTCATACAATCTTAAGAATGCCTGAAATCATATCCAAGATTTATTCTTGGTGCCCAGCATGTGACACCTCAATTGCTGTAGAAGCCAGCCCTTCAGGTCAGCTGTAAAAACTTCTGCTGCCTATTTTAAAACACTGCACTGCTAAGATAAGCTGGTCATTACGACCAACAGCAGATTTAACAAGTGTGACCAAGGCCTGGCAATTTGTTTCTATTTCCTAACTCTTACTAACTCGGGATGGTGGTGTCTGTTCACCAGGTCACTACAAGTCAAAGACTCAGAGCACTGCCTGGATACAAAATTAGTGATACCCAAATGTTATCAAAGAGTCTTGCCTATTTGTTCTGCAGTACCAAGACTGGAAACCTATTTTGTCAACTTAAATCGATTAAAGAGGATTACTTCTGGGTACAAACCATCCGGATCCCAAAAAGTTACCTGGCATGGCTGTCTTTTTATAATTTCATTTACCTTCACACTTTGTGCAACCAATCTACTGCAGACTTCTGTCATTTACCAACTTTACTCCAAGAATATCCTCCATTAAAACCAGCCCAATAATGAGCAAGAAAAGCTGCAAGAATTCCTGGAAACTTTAGAGAGATGACCCAGCAGGAGGAGAACAATGACAAAGCTAACTTGCGTGGGAAAAGTGCACTTTAAAATGTTTGAAAATGCAGAGTGTAAACCAAATGGAACAAAAAATAAGGGAGTAGCTTAGTCATGTCTCACCAGGGTTGCCAGACATCCCTATTTGAGCGGGATTGTCCAGGGATCAGCAGCCCAATCCCAAGTCCCACACTGCCGGTTTAAATCCCGGCGAAACAGCCCTCTGCTTTTTTTTTTTTTTTTGATTGGCCCATATACCAGCATACGGGCCAATCAAAAATTGTTAAATAAGTAGCTGGTTGTGTTTAATATAGAACATCAGGCAGTTCCGCATTAAACACAACTGCGTTTTTCGAGTTTTTTGATTAGCATGTATACCGGCATATGGACCAATCAAAAATTGGTAAACCCGGAGCTACCTGTGTTTAATGTGGAACTGCTTTTTTTTTTTTTTTTTTTTTGGTCATCACCTAGCATGAAAGACCTTTTATTTTGGTCCTCACTTTGTCCCTACCCGGCCAGTCGGAAATCTGGCAACCCTGTGTCACATGAGCTAGTAGAGATTTTATATGAAAGGCAAAATGTAAACAGGGTATTGGGAATTGGGAAATGCTCCCATTTGTGGCACATGTCTAAGTGGACAATCCCAAGTATATACATCACAAAAACACAAGGGTGACCCCAAGGCCTGCCACATGCCATTTCTAACTAAAGAAATTAGGGGAGGCTACAAAGGGCACTAGATGCAAGAGAACCAGCTACCACTTCCATGCCAACAGAAGATGGATCAAGGCGGAGACACACACACACATATATATATATATATATATATATATACATAAAATACATAATATATATATCACACACACTATATATACACACAAAGAGAAAATCACATGACATACACAGTGGCACCGTCATATTGTAAATGATGCAGTCAATTTGATCAGCATTAGGCACACCCCCAGAAAGATCAACATGCATTATCCCAATTTTCCACAAATGTGCACAGCTCAATTGACCTTACACTAAGAAAACCTAGACTTCAAACATAAGGAGTTACCCATGCAATATACAAATAGCTGAGGACAGCAGAGTATACTTCTACCCCAAGGCAGTTCTCGTCAACTTAGAATTTTCTTCTTTTGTAGGGGGTGTGTGTGTGTAACCTAAAAAAATGTTTTTACTGCTGTGACATTGCAGTTTATAACAATGAACTGAAACACAGACAACCACCAATTTAGCTGTCTTTTGGCAACAGGTGTATGTGTAGGACTGCCACACCCATGGTCCTTGGTTCAAATACAGGATATTCCACGCACCTTTGACTGCTGTTCCACTTCACATTATAGTAACATCACTCTAGATTGTGGAGCTGATATCAATTATATGTATGAGGGATGAGACACTACTACTATGTCACTTATGTATTTATGTATTATCACATTTACTAGCAGATGAATGACTGTGGGTATATGTGTACTATTTTCCTGTAAGTATAATTCTGCTATCTAGCCTGCTACGGCCCTCACATTTGCCTAACACACATACACAGCTGTCTGTACATTCAAGAAACTTAGAATTTTTATTGCAAATATGTAATGCCTCATTGCTGCTCTTCACTTAACATTGCACAAATGTGTTGCTTGGGGCTGTGCAATCCCAAGCAGTGTGTTTGTGTGATAAATGCAATAACTGGAATTGGTGGGAAACCATCATTCTCCATTACTCTTGATCCATGATAGACATGGCAGGCATTTGTGGGGAAGGTGCCAAGTTTAGGGCACAGAGATGGAGTGTCCAGGAGTCCAAGATTTTTTTATTAGACTCATAGTTAAGGGCCACAGTGACAGGCTTCTGCAGGGGACTATTCTGGCTCCCAGTATTAGTCTGAAGCTTGGGATAGTTTAGCCCAGGCTGTCACCAGTGCCATCTGTATCCTGCACAATGGTGACCAATGTAGGCACCATTATAGTGACCTAAAGAGAAGGAAGAGGGACACTCTTGATCACTAGATCAAGGAATTTAGGACTGGGGGACATCCCACAGCTGTGTAAGTATTAACTACATGGAGTATTTACCTGAATATAGGAAAGATTGGTATTCATAATGGTGTTCTGGTCTGTTCTTTTTCCACAGCTACCATGTAGACGGAGTCCAATGCAAGAACCCACAGTAAAAGATTGGTGAGGATGAGGGGAGCATGTGGTATGTGTGCAGCAGAACAGTAGTGTTACTGTAACATTAAAAGTTACAGATAGCTTTTTTTTGGTATTTCATACAGTTGTATCAAACTGACCATGCATACCTCAACTGTAAAAACAAGTATGCATGCATTAGTCTGTAGCACTAACCAAGAGTGGAATACTGCAGTTTAGTTAGAGGTTGTGGGTTCAAATACCACACTTCCCAACTATAAAAACTGATAATTCTTCAATATATATTTTAATTAAATTAAAACCCATATACCAGTGGCACAAATATCCTGCTGTAAAGTGTAATCTGTATAAATGGAATACACATATATGCAATATATGCACATATCAAGGACTACTTGCTGTAATCTGTAGTATAGTGTGCATCTTTTAGAAAGTGGTAGTCTTAACTGTAAAATATAAGATAAACACTCAAATAATTCTATTATATATTGTAGGTGACGTGAAGGTGCTAATCATATCTCTTTTTTTCTCTCTCCCCAATCTTTATCTCTCATTTTTATTTATATTTTTATATAAAAATATTTTTGTCATTTATTTTCTTTTATGAATATATTTTACTTTTATTTTAAGTTATTTTATCTTATTGTAATAAATTAATTTTTATTGCATTTTATTTTATGGTATTTTTTATTTAATTTTTTGTGTGTAGTCAAAATGTGTCCATGTCATCCATGTGTTCCACAGCACAGCAGGGTAGGTCTGCCCTACAGGATCTGCCTGCCCCCTCTACACTGGTTCCAGCATAGATGCTCAGCACATCTGGGAGCCAACCAGGCAGCACTGTCTCTGCTGCCCCTGCACTACCTGTCCTCTCAGGTAGTACTCCCCTGAGTGGTAACCTCCAGGAGCAGTAGTAGAGGTTGTGATGTCACCTGCAGGTATGGTACATAGGGTTGTGCATCACACAGTTGGTGCATCCCTATACTGGCTGGAGAGGCTGCTCTCCCCTCATTTTGCACAGCATTAGGAGGAGGAGATGTTGAGCACTCCAGCCAGCAGTGGAGGGAGGTGACAGTGATGACAGTCCAGTGGGTGAGGATTTGATTCTCACTGTCACCCAGCTTTATGGGTGTAAGTTCAGGATGCCCCCAACCTTTTTTGTTCATCACCGTACCTCTTTCTTGTCTTGTTTGTCTTGTCTGTCTGCAACTGTTTCCTCACATACCCAACATACCTGACACTAACATACCTATGTCCCTTCCCCAACATTCCTCTTTCTCTCAAAAAAATGGGCACCTGTCACACACACACACACAAAAAAACAATTATTCCCATACATAGCTCTCCATTTTGCACGTGTCTTCTTGACACACTTGATTTTGTCCAATTGGCTATACATCATTATTGTTTTGTAGTCACCCCTCTCTCTGGAAGTGACCATCCAAATTCAGTTATTATTTTGCACATATGTTCACTTTATACTGTTAAAGAAATGGAAAGCTATGGTTCTATTCTAGCTCCCTCTTGTAAGTCCTGTCCTGCTTTCCCTTTGTTCTTCCCCCTGCTTGCTCTCCATTTCACCACTTTCTTATCTAAACCATACACACATACACATAAGTTGCTGGAAAAGCAATGTATCCCTTCGATTTTTGGTCTTCGTGTTTGCCCCTAGGTGTGCAACATGCAGAAACAGTGAGCTCTAGAAAACAAGTGTGGTTACCCCTGCACAATTTCACTTAGCACAACTGTGCTATGCCAACACAACAGCACAATTTGTATAAACAAATCATGTCACTGCAGTATCAATCTGTAATGAAAAATATTTAACAATATTAGATACATCTGTATTCAAACCCAGTACAATCTAGCCATTAAAAGGAATGCATTAATGCATTAACATGTGCTGCCAGAGAGTCATTTAAGCAGCAGGTGTGTTCCATAGACTCAGTACTAATTGTCACACTTTAGCAATGTGGCTCCCATTTGTGCATTGCTTAACTATGTGTAAACAGGGAAAAAGGAATGGAAATGTGTATTTCACATGACAGAACCTAGACAGCCAACAATAAAACAATTGTCATTGCATTATATTGTTTAATTATGTAAAAGTATTACGTACACATGGAACTGAACCCTGTATCATCTGGACTAAAAAAGAATGTCTCAATGCATTTACACCTGCTGCCACACAGTCAGTGACACAGAAGCTGTGTTTCATAGCCTCATTACTAACTGTCAGTCTTTAGCAAACAGAGTATCGTGCATGAGCAAACACTTTGCTAACCACAGAGAAAACACACTACTCACTGGGCTATGTATTAGTGCTGCTTACTGTCCATATCCTTTTATGACATACAATTATACATGGAAACATTACAAACTGAGGGACCTAGCCAACAATATGTCACTTATTTACAATATTCCACACATGTATCAACCACAATCAAATGTTCTGTGCTATGCAATGCACATTAATCTGGTAACATGCAGATTATAACTATTGACCCATACACCTAAAAAAAACTTATCTGCAAGGCTAGGGGAAGGAATCAGCATGGACTATACTCACAGGGATATAGATGACTTTTAACACACTTGATTCAACACATTTTGTTTTTGGTAAGGGTTCACCTTGCTTATTGACCCTTGTGGACTTATTTGATAATGACCATAAAGATATGGATGAGGAATAACAGGACATACCACCTATGTTGAGTTATCCAAGGTATTTGACACAATCTCCCATTCATGTTTCATGGTGAAGATCTCTCATGCAGGAATTAAGCCATACAGTTGTACAGGGATAGGGAACTGGATCAAAAAGAGAAGACACATTCTCAAAGTTGGAGACTGCACCTCCACCACTAGCTACTTACCATTACAATACCACAAGGATCTGTGCTGGGCCTTCAACTTTATGCACACTAGATCCCTGAAGCACAGACAATGGTAGATGACCTGTGGTTTATCAACATTGCTGATGACTGTAAACTGGACGCACTAATATAGAGTCCCTCAATGATGGTAACATATAACAGAAGGGGCTGCCAGGTGCCAAATTCACAGACTGAACCTTAAATCATACAATGCCTCACTGTCCCCTTTGGCAATGAAATATGCATGTTATGTACGATATACATAACACCCCTGTGAGCTCAAACACAGTGTTGTGAGACTTGGGAACACATGAAGACAGCAAGCTACACTTTCATCACTGTCTCTGCATAGGCAGTGACACGCACATTCGGCAATGGCCAAATCATACATATGACAATCACATCCAAAACCAGTGTCGTCATACCTCTGCTGTACTCTACCCTTATCAGACCACTAATTAAGTACAATGCTCCCATCTGTGTGTACCTCTCTAGACACCTGCAGCAATTGGAGAAAACACATGTTTATAGCTGGGAGAATTCAGGGCCTCCAAACATGACATACATGAATTACTGAAATACCTGTCACTGTACTCAGTATCATGCAGGCTGTTGAAACATGACCCATGCCTGCCCTACAGAGCAGGCTCAGACCCTGCCCTTCTGGAAATGCTGAACATCTGCAAATCAAATGGGACAAGAATAACTTGTCGCAGGGTTCTCAACCTAGTCTGTGACATAAACAGAACATGCTGGGGAGACAGATATATCCCCAACAATTTACAGTGTCTATGTTACATAATCAAATTTTATAAGTTTGAATGTCATATGGTTGGCACCATATGATTGACAATTATAAAAAAAAGGCAAAATTGGCACCCAACAATAACCAAGAAACAAATCCAAGGTACCAAAGAGTCAAAACCAGCCAGGAGAGTCCATAAAACGATTTTAATAAAATAAGAAAAAAAACCCCACATGAATGCAGCCACATAAAAAAATAGCGTTTTCATTTTAATCAAACTCAGAGTTATATAACATCCTACAGTGCAAAGTGACCAATACAAAAAGACAAATTAAGACATCATTATCATAACACTCATGAATATTCATCACAAACCATATTAATAGGACTGAAAGGCTTCTTAAAATCAGCTTAAAAAGATTTTAAAATACGTTTAAAATATATACTTCATCAATATTATAAATAATGTAAGAAAATGACTCACTTCTCAAAAAAAGTTGACTAAATACTTTTTAAAAAATTGCTCTAAAAACTTGGCTAAAAAATATATACAAAACAAGAATCAGCAGCAGTAAATAAATAAATAAATAAAATATAATCGTTTGGCACCCTCAGGTGGACAAAGTAAAAATCACATATAAAAATATATGAATGTGCAAAATACAAATTCTACAAGTTAATTGAGAAAAATGGATTTGCAAATGAATATATTCATAATTTAGCTGCCCTTAATTTTAAGAGGTGAACAATGGATACAGTTTCATTCAATCCTGGTGGAATGGTAGCCTGTAAAGTGATCTGCCACAAAAGTTCTCTATATTCCACTCTCTCTTCCCATTGTCCCCCTCTTGCTTCTTTTTTGATTCCTTCCAAGAAAAAAAATATAAATCTAGCATCCATACAAACGAAGGAATGTTTGTGAAAGGCATTAGTTTCCTTTTGATTTGATATATCATAATAATGTTCATATATACACCTTTTTAATTTACATTCCATCTTACCTACGTAGAAAGACGGACATTTTTCACATAAGGCTAAGTATACAAGTCCACTAGATTCACAGTTAAAATAATCATTGCTAGTTAAAATCACATTTCTACTATTTAAAAATATTTCTTTACCATTACTTATGGAACTACATTGTGTGCAAATCCACACTTATAAGTGCCAAGCTTTTTTCTAAAATTATTTTGCCTCCTATCATTTTCTAAAAAATTTTTCAAGTTATGGCAGTTCTTGTACACAAACCTCAACTCCATTTTTGGTATTTTTTCTAAATATGAGAGGCTAGTAAACTTTTTCCATTCTGAACTGATAATGTTCCTAACTATACCAGTACTAGCACTGTACTCTAACACCATGGCTTTGCTGTACTCATCATTCTGATAATGCTTCTTCTCAGCACATTCCCTAAACGGTTGACCCAAAATGGCTTTAAACCTATCTTGCCTACCCTCCTGTACCTGTTTCATAACATCCTCTAACAAGTCATTTGAGTAACCTCTTGCACTAAACAGACTTCTAAGGAAAATTCCTTCATTTTCAAACTCATCATTGTTAGAAGTCATTCTACTAGCTCTCACAAGGTGTCTTTTAACAATGTTTTTCTTGTAATGATAGGGATGTGCACTATCAAAATGCAAAAATGAGTTAGACTAAGTACTTTTTCTATGTACCTTTGAACTAAAGGCATGGTTTTCGTTATATATTTTTATATCAAGGTATTGTAATTTTTCTTCAGAAACACTGTATGTCAATTTGAGAAAGGGAGTAGTGTTATTTAAAAATCTTACAAATTCATATACTTTATCTTTAGCATCAATCCAAAAAATGGAAATATCATCCAAAAACCTCCTATAAATGCTCCAAAAATCTTTGTACATAAGAGTTTAAAATGTATTTTTCCTCCCATTTAGGAAGTACCATATTAGCTAAGTGGGCGCACATGCTGTGCCCATAGCCACCCCTTTAATCTGGTGGTAAAGCTCTTGTTTGAAATAGATGAAATTGTATTTTAATATTAATTCCATAAATTAAGGCAAACCAATCTGTCATTCTAAGAAATTTCAGAGTCTGGTAAATAGATTAATTACATCTATAGTGGTGAATATCACATTCCCATTATATAAATCTTTATTTATTTCTCTTAAAAAGTCCCAGGAATCTCTCAAATGTTTTCCCTTTTTAACCATAATTTCTTTAACTTGAAATCCACAAATTTTGCCAGAGGTAAATTTTTTGAGCCCTCTGCTGTAACAATGGGTCTTAATGAAGGATCCAACTCATTCTTGTGAATTTTTGGTATCCTGAAAATTTTTGGGATCCTGGGCTTTTCCACCCTCAAATAATTATAACTGTTAACATCAATCAACCCTTCCAAAAGCATGTCTGAAAGGGCTGAATCGACTCTGTTATAAGATATATCAACTTCATTTCTCAACCCAATTTCATACTTGTGTCCATTAATATTTTGTTTATTTTGCCCTCATAAATCAGAGTATCCATCAGTACAGTGCCTCCTCCTTTAACAAGCTTCATTACCCTAGTATCTCTATCATCTCTGAGCTCTTCTAAAACCATTCTTTCTTTAAAATTAACATTAGCTTTATATTTAACCTCAGAGACCGCATTTCCTATCTCTTCTTCCATGATACGCTCAAAGTTTTTAATCTGGGGATGAACGGGTGGATTAAAAGTATTCTTCCTTTTAATTTCTTTGTGTGTATTGTTGTCCTGAGTTGATAATAAACCAAGATTAATTGTCCTAGTAAAAAGTTTAACATGTATTAAGGTTTGTGTTAAGTCACCTTTTTTCACAGGTATAAATTTCATTCCTTTAGAAAGGAGGCTGAAATGTTCATCCTGCAAATCTACCTTACTAAACTTGTAACTATTATAATCATTCTTTACATATTTATATTTATTAACTTCATCCTGTGTGATGGGGTCATTATGTTCATCTAAATTGGGGTGGGGTGTATGCATGGTATTTAATACCTCCCCCTTCTTTCCCCCTCTCTGAAAATTTTGCTGTAGATAATAATTGCCATTTTTATTTTTAATTCTTTCTGACCTTCTCAGAGGCTCACCATCAGAAAAATGGTCCAATTCATTTAGCTGCCATGTCTGTATATTTCAATCCTATTAATTTCCTCGGTTTCCTCAAAATTATTGTTCAAGTGAAAATCATGGTTTCTTCAATCATCAAACTTACCCTACGATATGGGTCTAGGGTAACTAATGTTGTTGTTGTATTCATTAATGTCCCTATCCAGCTTTTTTTTTTTTTATCTTTCTTGTTAACTCATCACATTTAAAATCAACATCCTCCCTAATACTAAAATATTTTTCCTTCTCAGAAGGAATTGTGAAAATTAGGTTAGTTTTTATCTGTTCATTTAATATTTCTGTTTCACTGTGAATACTTTTGGTCTCTCACTTTTTTCACTATATCTTTTAAAACATCTAATCCACATCTGTTGAATATTTCCAGTAATTCCTTGTGATATGAACTTCCATCTATTACATTGTTAGAATATTTGTATATCCTTAAACCTTTAGATACAATCTCCTTTAAAATATGAATTTAATATCCAGTGTTCTGAATTTTAACATAAGCTTAGACAATTTGTCTATCTTAACCTTATATGAATCAGTCACTTGTAAATTTGCACCTAAATTGTCTTTAAACTTAGATGTAAACCTAATCTCTCAACAGTCAAAGCAGCATAAGTCCTCTGATTTTTGTCCTGGAGGTAAAGATATGTAGAGTCTTCCATTGGTGTACAATTCAGGTCTAAGGACAGCTGGTGCCTGTAAAAATTCATTTTCCATACCTCCATTCCAGTTAACATTACCAGGAAAGTCCATTGTATTTATTATATTGCTATTCACAGCATTTTCATGCTGGTTAGATGTATTCTGAGGCAGGGCTTCCTGGTTACGCTCTACCTGTGGTCCTCATGGATGCAGATGCTGGAAGAGACACTTTATGATGACTGAAATTTCTCAGAATGACAGATTGGTTTGCCTTAATTTAATGGAATTAGTAATAAAATACTATTTCATCTATTTCAAAGGAGAGCTTTACCACCAGATTAAAGTGGCAGCATTATAAGCCCACTTATGCTAATATGATACTTGCTAAATGGGAGGAAAAATACATTTTAAACTCTATGTACAAAGATTGTTGAGTATTTATAGGAGGTTTTTGGATGATATTTGCATTTTTTGGACTGATGCTAAAGATAAAGTACACAAATTTGTAAGATTTAATAACAACTCCCTTTCTCAAATTCACATATAATGTTTCTGAAGAAAAATTACAACACCTTGATATAGAAATATATAAAGAAAATCATGGCTTTAGTCCAAAGTTACATAGAAAAAGTATTTATTCTAACTCATTTTTGCATTTTGATAGCGCACATCCCTATCATTACAAGAAAAAACATTGTTAAAGGACAGCTTGTTTGAAAATGAAGGCATTTTCCTTAGAAGTCTGTTTAGTGCAAGAGGTTACCCAAATGACTTGTTAGCGGATGTTATGAAACAGGTACAGGAGGGTAGGCAACATAGGTTTAAACCCATTTTGGGTCAACCGTTTAGGGAATGTACTGAGGAGCATTAGGAGTACAGCATGCTAGTACTGGTATAGTTAGGACCATTATCAGTTCAGAATGGAAAAAGTTTACTAGCCTCACATATTTAGAAAAAAATACCAAAAATGGAGTTGAGGTTTGTGTACAAGAACTGCCATAATGTTTTAGAAAATTATAGGAGGCAAAATACTTTTAGAAAAAAAAGCTTGGCACTTATACGTGTGGACAGTGCACACAATATAGTTCCATAAGTAACGGTGAAGAAATATTTTTAAATAGTATAAATGTGATTTTAACTAGCAATGATTATTTTAACTGTGAATCCAGTGGACTTGTATATTTAGCCTTGTGTGAAAAATTTCAGTCTTTCTACTTAAAGACAGAACGTAAATTAAAAAGGCATATATATATGAATATTACTATGATATATCAAATCAAAAGGAAACCAATGCCCTTTACAAACATTCCTTAGTTTGTATGGATGCTAGATATATATTTTTTTTCTTGGAAGGAATCAAAAAAGAAGCAAGATAGGGACAATGGAAAGAGAGAGTGGAATATAGAGAACTTTGGTGGCAGATCACTTTATAGGCTACCATTCCACCAGAATTGAATGAAACTGAATCCATTGTTCACCTCTTAAAATTAAGGGCAGTTAAGTTATGAACATGTTCATTTGCAAACCCATTTTTCATACTTAACTTGTAGAATATGTATTTTGCACATTCATATATTTTTATATGTGATTTTTACTTCATCCACCTGACGGCACCAAACAATTATATTTTATTTATTTATTTACTGCTGCTGATTCTTGTTTTGTATATATTTTTTAGCCAAGTTTTTAGAGCAATTTTTTAAAAGTATTTAGTCAACTTTTTTGAGAAGTGAGTCATTTTCTTACATTATTTATAATACTTCTGAAGTTTATATTTTAAACGTATTTTACAATCTTTTTAAGCTGATTTTAAGAAGCCTTTCAATCCTTTTAATATGGTTTGTGATGAATATTCATGAGTGTTATGATAATGATGTCTTAATTTGTCTTTTTGTATTGGTCCGTTGCACTGTAGGATGTTATATAACTCTGAGTTTGATTGTTAGATCCACATCTGATGAAGTTTTACAATGAAAATGATATTTTTTTATGTGACTGCATTCATTTGTTTTTTACTTATTTTATTAAAATCGTTTTATGGACTCTCCTGGCTTGTTTGACTCCTTAGCACCATATGATTGAACTTTTAAAAGTTCAAAAATGTAATAAAAAGTATTTTAATTAAGCCCCCCTGCACCCCCCCACATGGGGGTCTGTTCTCCCCACACAACCCACTCTTTAAATATCACCATTCTGATATCGCACTACAGCGCAGAAGTCTTCCCATTCTGCATTGTTTGAAGATCTCCATTGAAATGTTGGAACTTTTAAAAGTTCGATCATATGGTGTTGACCATATGACATTCGAACATTTAAGAGTTTGACAATGTGATATAGACCTCAAGTTACACTCCTCTGTATTAGTCACCCACTGCATGTAGGACAGTGTTCAAGAGCAACCTTGAATAACGATTGGGTGATAGTAAAGGCACCTCTGGGTGACACCTATGTCCCTCATGGACAGGGGCAGTTGGTGCTGCCCACAAAACTGAACCACTAAAACAACCATCCAGCTATGCTCTATAAGGGTACTTGTGTTTTTCACACAGCTAGGCTTCTAAACACTCTAGAGTCATTAGGCTAGTAGCCTCCTATTAATCTATGAAGCTATTAACCTATGCAGTCCATCCAACATCTTGTCTTCCATATGGCCTGCTGATGTCATCTACTATAAGTGCACCTGGAGTCATGTTGAAGTCAGACTTGTGCTATGACACGTGCATAAAGTACTCTGTTCTGTAGTCCCTAAACTTGGTGTGTGTGTGTGTGTGTGTGTGTGTGTGTGTGTCCAGACAGAAAAACAGAAGTGTATATCCCATAATTACTGCTGCAATACCATAGATTGATAGCATTTGGATTCTTGAAGATGCCTACACATCCATTTCATGCAGCCTACCAAACATCTTCTCTCTAACATGGCTTACTGATGTCATGCACTATAAGTTGTCCTCCAGCCTTATAAATGTCATACTTGTGCTATGGTGCATGTGTAAAGTACACTGTTCTATAGTCAGTCTATGTACCTTAGACAGGTAGGGGTACTGTTCTCAGTATAGGTAACAGTGTGTGTGTGTGTTTACTCAGAAGAGTAAAAGTGTGTATTTTTTCAGTTAACACTCCAATCCCATGGATTTTCAGTATTTTGATACAAGTCAGACTTGTGCCTTGGATTGTGTGCAAAGTACTCTTTTCTGTAGTCTATGTACTTAGATAAGCAGGGGTTCTATTCTCACTACAGGGTGGGTGTGTGTGTATATGCACCCATACTTAACATGAGGCAGAACATTTTACAACAGTATGTCGTACACTGTTATATTCTCCTCAAAAGTTACTGCTGATATCATCTAAAAAGTGCCGTCTGACACACAGACATAACCTGTGCTGCTTGGCTTAAACACACAGTTTGCTAGTCTTTGTGCTTAGATAGGTAGGGGTTCTACTCTAGTTTATGTACTGAGATAGGTAGGGATTATATTCTCACTACAATCAATCAACTTGGTATGTGTGTTTGTAGACCAATCAACTTGGTATGTGTGTTTGTAGACTTACTTAACAGTAGAAAGAACATTTTACAACATGTGTGGCATTGCTTTTACCATCTTCCTCTCACCAGACTCTACTGATTTTTCAATGTGCAGTATATACTTCAGCGCAGGTCAGAGATGTCCTGTAGTCCAGGCACAAGTCACCTCATCTTTTCCAATACAGAATTTAGGAACAGGGCTTTCATTATATCCATGTACATCATGGCACAGTTTGTAGAACCTGTATTTTCTTGGTGTGAAACCCCTGTGGTCTGTACAGCTACTGCAAGTGTGTGGTGAGGTACATGTAAAAGGAAGCATTATACTGTATTAGTGGTCAGGTGAGGTTTGAACACAGTACTGTTATATCTTCCTCAGATCTAGAAACAATGGCTTGACTTCTGAGGTATACAATGTAGCCTTTCCATTACTGTGGACACTTGGTCAAAGTTCAGGTTGCTATCTACTTGCTTTCTCAAATCTTGCACCACTGGTTTCAGCAGGGGTGGAGTGTTGTCATTGGTTTATTTACCAGGAAATTCCACTTGCATAAGGCACAAATCCTGACATTTCTGTATTTATTAGTAAACAGTGTGGCTTTGGCACCAATCATTTGTGTGTATTAGCCCCTCTTGCAGTATAGCCACATTATTGGTGGACACCATGATTGCAACCAACATACATGAATCGGCAAACTTAATAAGCTACAGCGATATGTTGTAGCCTGGACTGTTGAGAAATAGATTCCAAACACTATAGGGCCCAGCACAGATCCTTGGAGTACACCGCTGGTGATAGCTACAACGGTAGAGGTTGATTCATCAATTTTCACAGTATGTGGCCTGTTGGTCAGCCCATTGCTTAACCATCCGGTGATGTAAGTTTTAATCCCCAGGTGGTAGAGTTTGTCAATGATACTGGAGTAGGGGGATTTTGCCCAAACCCTAGGAAAGATTAAGATAGGCAGTATGCACTGTGTTACCTTCATGCAGCCCTATCACATAAAAACAATGGGCTGTAGAAACACCTCAGATCACTTACAGCGTGACTCAGAACAAATGCCTACCTGATATGGTTGATACACACACAAAAAACAAGCAACTCTCAGAATATTCACAAACTTCAAAAACACAGATGAATTCTGTGTGATGAAGCCAATAGGACAATGGGTAACAACAAGGAGAATCCAGTTGTGTTCAACTAGATTTTTAATTCAAATGTAGATAATATAAAATTAGTTGATGCTTTGACTCCTGACATTAGGAACATTTATCAGAGCAAATAATCTAAAATACAGACATCATACTAGATATTTAAAAGTAAAACCACACCTCCAAAAAGGTTAAAAACAATAAGATCATATTACTAATTCAATACAATACAATAAGGTTAAATTCTTAAAGAGCCAAACCACATTTCTTTGGATGATTTACACTTAGTCTCTCAGCACCAATGGAACATGTGTGGCATGTAGTAATAATTGCCACTTTAATTCATTTTTATCTAGGTGCTCATTGATCCCCTAAGATAAAAAAAATACCTGTTCAACAGTACTAACTTTAAAAAATGTATTATTGCATTTTTTAATGTCAAGTAGGTGTTCATAAATTCTCTTTTTTAATCTCCTAGAGGTTTTGCCCACATAAAATGCTGAGCATGAGTTTCAACAAGCCACACAGATTACCTTTTTAGACTCACATGAAAAATTACCTTTTATATAGAGTAGTTGCTACCTCTGACCATAACTTGTTTTCCCAATATATTTTTTAAGTTTACTACACACTTCAACACACCCTGCAGATGGAGTATGTTCCTTTAGAAGAGTGTACATCGACATGCATCCATCTGAGTGGGACAGCACCTGATGCATGCATGTATAGACACATCATGACTATCCTGATCTGTGAGGTAGAACAACATGTCATCATGGACCTTCTCTAAATGGACACTAGTAATATCCTGGCTGTGTGCAACAGACATGTGAGTTACTGATACTACATCTCTGTTACATCTGTCAGATGTGCTCAAAGAGTATCATCCTATGGAACTTGAAAGGACAAGGCAGTTGACAGAAGTCCACACTGAGTTATTTACTCCACAATGACAGATGTGGCCATCAACACTTACATAACCAAGTGAGTAGAACAATGTAACACATACATGGCATCCAAATATGTAGAAATGTGTGTAGTTACCTATATTTTGAGTCCTGTGATCAAGTATATACACCATGGCTGTCTGCTAGGTCATTTCCTGTCTATGATTGAAATTACAGACATCAAGAATGACATACAAATTCTATGTCCCAACAGCTGTCTGGAGGACTACAAATTGTGGACAATCATTGACTCTAACTGTGATAGTGGTATAATACAGATAGTATCAACACGTATCAAAAATTTCTGCCACAGCCATGACAACACACGAGATGAAAAAAAAATAATGTGGGAATTTGTTTCATTATACAAAGAAATGCACAAACCAAAGATCATGTAGATGTCACATCCTATCATCAGACCAGTTGTTATCTGGTCTGTGTCTTGGGATATATGGAATATCCACCAGCATGTGCCATCAGTGGTGAGTACTCCCATGCATGTAACACAACTACTGAGTATGTCTAGGACATCCACATGAAAAGCTATTATACCTTCATAAGTTCACAGCCTTCACCACACCAATACCTGAGTAAAATGCACCCTTCCCCATGTCCTCCATACACATCTTCCAGTGATATGTGACTGAAGAGTACCACCTTTGCCACTGTGAGATGTCACACTTCTACTTGTGCATACCTGTCTGATGGCACATCTTCCAGTGATATGTGACTGAAGAGTACCACCTTTGCCACTGTGAGATGTCACACTTCTACTTGTGCATACCTGTCTGATGGCACACAACCCCCATCAAGGTGTAACCATATGCATGTGTGATATCTGTTACAGTGATGCATTTATGACATACATAGCTGTTTAACAACATTGATAGCATGGTTTACATTGGTGAAAGTATGGATTGTGCCATATATATCTCTGCCATACACACCATCAACTAGACTGTAGTGATCATGTCAAATGTGTCTCCTCACACTTCCTGCACATGTTAGTGTCACTAAAGTATGCTTGATTATACTCCTACATTGCTGACATGTCCGAATAGTTGTTTAAGTGTGTTGGTGCAGAACCATCTATGCTTACTCAAACACATATGTCATGTCATAGACATGGGTATTACTGGTGGTATTATTCTGATATTGTCCATGATTGTGCATGATGGTTTTACTGTTGGCCATGAGCCTGTATCTGTATATGTGTCCTACTTGTTGGAAGCCTCTGCTGACAGCACAAGCACACTCGGGCAAATTAGTCTGTACAGATTCACATTATATGCACCCAACTGTATTTAACATCCCTGATACATGTCCTTCCCATTGTTCATGCCTGGATGCTTATATCACACAGACATCCTCCACTGTTATGCCACCTTGTGTGACAGCAACATTATATACATTTGTCACTGTGCAGTCTGTACTGTGCCAGGGAGAGATGTGATTAGTGTTCCTGCAGCATCTGTCTTCCTTTTACATACTTTCATGTGTGGTACTTTACAATATTTCACCTGTCCTCTTTCCCAGTGTTCATCTCTAAACTTCATCTGTGTGTCTCTATTCAATAAACACACTTCCCATGTCTGTTTCTTATAAATGGCAGTCCATGTACCCTTACAGATCATTAAGACAACTTGTACAGACTGCCTAGAATGCAATTCCACAATACTCAGCACTATATACACTGTGCTGCCCTGTCCCTGTAGCACATGCTTTAATGTATGAAAAACCCTGGTAGTCGAGTGGCATTCCATGCAATCCAGCTAGCCCACTTTGCTGGACTGTAATACTGTTCTGTCCTGTTCCTGAAACATAACACATCAATATATGAAAAACCCTGGTGGTTTGTGTGGAATTCCGCTCAATCCCACTAATCCAGTATGCTGGTCTTGTCCTGTCCCTGAAACAGAATACATTAATATATAAAAAAAAAAAACTGGTGGCCTGTGGGGCATTCCATGCAATCTCACTAGCCCACTTTTCTGGACTGTAACACTGTCCTGTCCCTGAAACATAACACATTAATATGTGAAAAACCCTAGTGGTCTGTGTGGCATTCTGCTCAATCACATTATTCCAGTTTGCTATCCAGTAACTGAGTTCTCTATCTGTGTTGCTTTACACGATTCTTTACACGATTTCCTGGCTGCCACAAAACCCTGCTTGTTTATATTTGAAAGCAGGCCTCGGTATGAATATTCATTAAGCACTGCTGCTCACCTTGTAAACTCAGTGTAAGCTTCACTCAAAGCCTACACAGAGTTTATTGAATTCCAGGGCTTATCAGAAATATATAAAATTTCATTTGCACTCATTAAATACCATCAATTTAAAACATGTGATATACAAACAACTAATCACAAATATTCAGCACCTTAATACAAAACTTATAACACTAAATTTCAAATAAAACATTTGTGTATGGATACTAAATATAAAATGCATCATATAACACAGCTGCTTTAAGTTTTAAAACTGGAATAACACATTTAGATTCATTAATATCAGGTCTCATAGTGACATTATACTGTATAAAAAACAAAAAAACAAAAGTAAGGTGGATAATGTGCCCAAAAACAGTACCAGTAAACCATGAACTAAGCACACTTGCAGGAGCAACCAGTAGAGTCTAAACACAATTTATTAGATAAAAAAAAATGAGAACATTTAACGTTATCACCGTATTTTCGTCTTACAAAGAAATTAAAGATAAGAGCAGTGATAACGTTAAGCAGTCTCATTTTTTATCTAATAAATTGTGTTTGGACTCTATTGGTTGTTCCTCCAAGTGTGCTTACTTTGTGGTTTACTGGACATTGCACAGTAATTGTTAAATTAATGGTCTCCTTTCTAATAACAATTTAAAGTCCCCACCTCAAGAGAGCATCACCCCTTCCATAGTAAAGTGGAGGTTTCTTTAAGTTTGAACAATTAGCAGAATGCTTATATAATGCATTATTTCTATCCTCACTTATACTATATAAACTTTGATATTTTCTAGTAATGTCTTCTTATTTTGTCCAACATAAAACACTCTTCAGGACTCATAGAACATGACATATGCCACATTTGATGCACCACAGTTAAAATTACTTTTTCCAATAAAGGGGGTGGGTTCCTTTATAATAACATGGGAACATACACAAATATAAAAGTATTGTTTACAAGCATCACGTTTATTTATTTTTCCACACTTGTGTTCCCTGGACTAATTAAAATCACACACATACAGGCATCTCTGAAGTGCATCTCCATTCATTCCTAAAATTAGTATAATTCTAATTTCCAAGCTTGATGGGTAGTTTCAAGTGGCAATGCCAATTAACTAAGTTTCAATTTTGCATGCTTCATCCCATGGGTTCAGTTCTCAACTGGTGTAACTATATTTTAACATTGTGAAAGATGGAACATCACAAAATTCCACAGTTCATCCTCTTTCTCCTTCCAAACTGCAAGGATTAAAAGCCAAGCCCTTAAGCATTCCATTGTTGAACATTGGAACCTGTGTCAATAGTTGAGAATCACATATGGCAAAGCTCAATGTCATGTTTCACACCTTTACTGCTATGATGCAAGTAGTGCTAATGTGTTGGACAAGGAGTCCATTTGCTTTCAATTAGTAATTGATAAGGCTGTGCATCTCCATGCACAACCAGTTAATCATGAGATCTGAACTGAGCACCAATTCATACAGATTTTGTTAGCTTGCTTTTTGCAGACATAGCTGGTGAGGGAGAGACTGGTGCTAAATTGAGGGTACAAAGGTGGGGTGTTGAGGAGTCCAGGATATTTGTGGCACACCTCATGAAGCTCTACAGTTGTAGGCTGTTGCAGGGTGATACCAGGTCTCGGTAGAAAGCTAAGACTTGGAATAGCTTAGTCAAGGCTGTTTCCAGTGCAGCTGGCATTCTAAATACTGGGGAAACAACACCATCATCATTACAGTGACCTTAAGTGCAGGCAGGACCTCTTAAGCCTATAGTAGGCTGAATTTAGGACTGCAAACACCAATCAGTACTGTCAGAATACTGAGCCATAACCTGTCTATGATATGGAATTAATGATCTAGCCAAACAACACAGTTACTCATTATGATTTCATATATATTTGTACTGTACAACTGCAGAGGAAATAACAGCAAACCATGAGGTGCACCTGTAGAGACTAACTCACCTCAGAGTGTTACAGGGTAATATGAATCGGGTTCAAATTCAAGCCAGAAATGTTATTTCATTTCATTCCATCAAATCAGTAGTATCTTGATCAGACATACCTCAACCTTCATCTCAAGCAAGCATGTTTTCCCGGACAACTCTTACTGCTTGTATTAGGCAATGACAGCACCACATTAAATGTCTGTGGGTTTAAAACCCTGAAACGGCAATTACTTGTTATTACTGAATACCTATTTATAAAATATTAAGAGCAATTATACATCAGGAAAAATTCAGTTATGGTAATTGCAATTATTACATTTGAATGCAAATTTCCAATCCAGCAAAGGGAAATAAAGGTTCGTCTTTGTTATATCATTGCAGTGAGATTTATTTATTGTACTGCACATTAATACTTTTCCATCATATATGGATGTGACAAAGGTATACACTAGTAAATTTTTGTTTACTTATTGCCAAACTAAAAATACAGTACTGTGACATGCCATGTATCTAGTTATCTCTTTTCTGACTCCCCCCACCCTCTCTTTCTCTCAATCTCTCTCTTTATTCAAGGGTGTTATAATGCATTAACATTCTGCTGTTTGCATACCTTGCTGCTGAAAAATAAATTACCATCAGCACAGAGAGGTAGATCACCCACTGAGGCTTGGCTCACAGTGCCGCCACAGGTGGCAGCACAGACACCCAGCACTTTGGGTTCATAACCTGTCAGTGTTGCCTCCACAAGCCCTGCCCTACTTGCTCTATTTGCATAAGTTAGCTCTACCTCAGTTGCTGTGAAGTGGTACCTTTGACAGCAGTAAAAGTGGAGGTGGAGATTTTTGTCACCCATTAGGAGCTGACAGGGCTGGTGGAGGATGTAATGGAGAAGGGCCTTGGTTCACATACTGGTTGTGTTGGAAAGGTCCAGTGTCAGACTGTAAAGATGATGCTACATATGGCACTGAGCCATGGAGTTGCTGTAGGAGACAGTAATAAGATCTGTGGATGAGGACTAGAGTCTTACTGTTCTCAAGTTTGGATGTGGATCAGCCTCCAATGTCCACTACCTATCCCCAGTCAAGGTGTCTCCCAACCTTTTGTCTCCATCCCCATCTCTGTACGTCTTACATCTCCTGCATGCATATGCTTCCTCACCTACCCTATCTACCTGACCCTCTCGATTCCTAAGCAACTTTCCCAACATTCCTTTCTCTCCCCAAAAAATAATAAAACATAGGCACCTGTCTCAGAAAAGAAATTATGCCCAGATATAGTTCTTCAATTCACTTATTTGTTATCCTGAAACATCTGATTTGGTCAAATTGGCCATATAACATTATTCTGTTGTTGTCACCCATCACTGTGTGCTGACTGTTAAGTCGCAAAACTGTATGCACAATTGTACATTTATGTTGTTAAGAAGTGGATAGCTATGGTGCTCTCCCATGACCCTGATGCAAATTCCTGCAGTCTTCCACTGTGCCCTACCCTCATGCAATCATCCTAGCATGAAGTTGAAGGAAAATTTGATCGATAATCCACTGGTTTACAACAGCAAATGCTTAGGATATCCCATAATGTTAAACATGTCAGGGTCCCACACAGAAATGGAAGGTATATGAAGGACAGTATCTGAATTTTAGTAAAGACGTATGTAATTAGATATGACAGTCATAGTGATGTTACATTGTCCTGTGCACACACATGCATTTGTTACACAACCTGTGATGCACAGTACCACTTGTTCTAAACAGTGGGTTTTCAAGAAGTTCTAATGTGCTATTTCACACTGCTAAAGACAGTCTTCTTCTGTGGCACTTGTGACTAATACAGTACTTTCTAGATTGTATAATTAGATAGGAAGAAGGTTCAATGCTTAACATGTGAAACTTGTGAGCATGTGTCTATATAAGTGTGTATAACACTTGGTGCTGTATCCACTTTCCCTGAGAATAATACATTTAACACTTAACACAGCTCTCTTAACCCACTTTTTTTCTGAAACACAATGATGAGGTCATCATGAAAAAACTGCACTCTCTCTCTCCCCTTAATAATCAGACTTCTCTTGTGGCACTTGCAACTAATACAGTGCTTTCTAGATTGTGTAACTAGATAGGTAAGAGGTTCAATGTTCAGCATGGGAAACTTGTGTATGTGTGACTGTGTGCAGTAGTTGGTGCTGTGTCCACTTCCTCTGAGAAGAGCACTTTTAAATCTTCACACAGCTCCCTTAACCTACTTTTTACTGAAACATTCTTTCTGCAAAACAGTGCTGTCATCATGACAAAAGTACACTCTCTACGCTTAATGTTCAGACTTCCCCTCTGTTTCTTACATTATTCTCTAGAATGTATAAATGGATAAGTAGGAAGTTTGAATACAGCACTGATTAACTTCTACAAGTGTGTGTGTGTGAGAGACTGTAAATGAATGCAGGGTTGGTTTAAACACATTTCCAGTGGCGTTTATCATAACCCCAGGTGACCGTAAAAGTCATTTTACCAGAGACATCTCTTTGGCAATACATTGCTGATGTCATCCTTCATAGATGCTGTATGGCTCACTTGCACTCAGAATTCCCCTGTGTTGGCTGCTGATAATGTGCTGCATAGATGGTGTAAAGTGGGCAGGTGGTGGTTTGAGTCTGCTGATGTCATCCCTTCATAGATACTGTATGACTCACTTGTACTCAGTATTCTTTGGTGAGCTACTGATAATGAACTGTATAGATGGTACAGGTAGGTAGGTAGGTGGTTTGTGTCAGCTGATGTCATCCATTCATAGATGCAATATGGTTCACTTGTACTCAGTGTTCTCCTGTGGTGTGGGCTGCTGGTAACGTGCTGTATTCATAGTTTAACTCGATAAGTGGGAGGTTAGACTTAATCCCTGCTTTTTGACTGCGATTACTGACGTATTCCACTGGCCACCTTAAAAGCACCTTTATGCACATTTCTACTTATGAGATGGACACATTCTACTAGCAAATCCTCACATCCCCAGGGAAAATAACTTTTTGATCACACAATGCTACTATAATTCCAGTATATCACAGATAAGAGTGTGAAATCTCCTGTGCTGCGTGACTTTTTTACTGTCCTTTCTATAACTACATATGTAGGATTAAACACAGCAAAAAGGAGGGCGATGCCTGGAGAAAGTTAATCTCCTCCAAGTAGTCCACAGCAGATGTAAAACACAGACTTTAGTGACAGAATAAAATACAGATTAGCGCTTTTGCGGTAAGCTTCATCAGATCTAAAATGCATTTCAAATTACATTCTTAAAAGTGCAAAAACAATCACAATCAAAGCAAAGTGCATCTAGTATAACTAACTGCCATAGTAACTACACAAATGCATGTTTAAAGCTACAAGCACTATACATCACATAAAAACATATAAAATATTTATGTGCAAAATAATGCGTATAAATAAATACATATCACGTCTTAAAAGCACATGTATACGTCTTAAAATATGTGAAGATGCTAATGAAATATAATATAATATTGACAGGTCAAGGAATTATACATACAACTTATTTCTTTTTCAAAGATCTTGCTCTTAAAGTGGGTTGTATAGATATACTATCATTCAACCCAGGGTAATAGTGTGCTTGTAATAAAAAAAAAATCCACAAGTTCTGCCTGATAAGTTCTGTTCACAAGGTCTCCCTTATTAATATTGTCATAAATTAATTCTAATCCTACAAACCTAAAAGAATGTTCCATGTTAGTATCTATCAAATGTTTTGTCAGTGCACTGTACCTCATTCCCCTACGTGCTCAGTGTGGTCACAGATACACTGTCGAAGGCACCTGTTCTTCTTTCCTACATAGAACGAACAACAAACATTACATAATACAAGATAAACTAGATCCTTAGAATTGCAGTCAGCTGAAGGTAGATGTGAAAACTCCCTGTTACTGTTAGGATGTATAAAGGACCCAGACACATCAATGTGCATACAGTAGGAAAGTACAGTTGTGTACACTTACTATAAATGTAGATGTAGTGTATTCAATGTTGCAGTCATTACATTGGGGTTATCTGCCTGCAGGTAGCCCTAAGCCGGCCAGAATACCAGAGTCTTGGATTCCTGCATCGGATGCTGTCCCTTCTTCCATGATGTCAGGTCATCAGGGGTATAAAACATGTAGCCGACTCCATTACATCAGTTTTTCATGCCCCAGATGTCAGGTGCCCCCACAATGGGAAGCAATTATATGTTCTATTACACCTCCATCAAAAAGCAAATACACCAGAAAGCTTAAATACACAAAACAAAAAAGAAAGGTAGAGCCAAGAGAAGTCAGGGGCTGGAGGGAGGGTAACCAGGACTGCAACAGTGAATACACTCAAACATCTACATTTATGGTAAGTGTACACAACTGTACTATGTTCTTCATGTTTCACTGTTGCAGTTTTTACATTTGGGTTGATTCCCAAAGCTAAAGGAAGGGATGAGGAAGTTAGAGAGCATTAGGACCAGCTATTAAGCCCTGCAAGACTGCAGTGGCAAAACCAGCTCTGGATTTAGAAAAAATAGGCATGTGGTAATGCTTGGTGAAGTATGTACTGAGCTCCAGGTAGCAGCTTCTAGGATGTCCCTGATAGGGACTCCTCTGAGAAAGGCTGCAGAGGTAGATGCAGCCCTGGTGGAATGTGATCTAATCCCCTGTGGGGTAGGATTTCCATGGTGCTTGTAGCAGAAATGAATGCAATGGGCTAGCCATTTAAAAATGGTTTGCTTTGAAATGGCCTTCACCTCTGCCCCCTGCAGCAAAGACAACTAGTAGCTGTTCAGATTTTCTGAGAGGCTTAGTCCTGTTCAAATAAAATCTAAGTTATCTGTGCACATCCAAAGAGTGCACTATTCTTTCTCCTTTGTTTTGTGGATTCGGGAAAAAAGTAGGCAAATTAATGGACTGATTTAGGGCCACACTAGACACCACCTTGGGCATAAAGGAGTGACTGGTCCTGAGGGAAACCCTGTCTGCATGGAAGATAATGAAGGGCTCCACTGCCATAATGGCCTGTAATTCAGACACTCTTCTAGCTGAAGTGATTGCTACAAGGAAGGCTGTTTTCCAAGAAAGGAATTTCAATTCTGCAGTGGCAGCTGGTTCAAATGGAGGGAGAGAGCTTTTCCAGTACAAAATTAAGATCCCAGACTGGAGTAGGGGCTCACCTGGGGGGTCTTAAATTTTTAGCCCCTCTGAGGAATTGCTTTAGCAATGGGTGAGAGAAGAGGGGTGGTTCAGTATTATGTGCTGAGATGGCAGAGGCATGAATTTTGATAGACAAGAAATATAGGCCCTTGTGGAGCATTTCTGTTAAGTACTGAAGGATACGAGGTAAGCTGGGCACCAAAGTGGCCATCCCCTGAGTCTGGTTCCAGGAACAGAATCTTTTCCACTTTTCGGCATAGGATTTTCTAGTACTAGGTCCCCTTGCTTCCAGAATGAAATCTACCACCTGCTACTGAAGGATGCTATTGGAGAACCAAGGAATAGCCAGGCTGCAAGGTTCAGGATTTGAAGCTGAGGGTGCAGAATGTGGCCTGCCTGCTGTGACAGCAGGGAAGGTGTCTGATGTAGGTGCCATGGATCCAGCAGTAACATATTGCACAAGAGAGGGTACTAGTGCTGGTGATGCCAGTCTGGTGCAGTCAGTATTGTCCTTGGTTTGTCCTGTTTGATCTTTAGCAGAACCTTCGAGAGGAGAGGCAGAGAGGGAAGGCATAAACTGAGAGATTTTCCCAGGTAAAAGGACAGGGCAGCAACTTTCCAAGTTTGATTGTGGGGAGTCCTTGTGCAGAATTTGTCCAACTGGTAGTTCTGAGGGAAGGCAAACAGGTATATGTCTGGAGTCCCCCATTTTTTCCTTAACATGTTGAATATCTTTGGCTCCAGTTTCCATTCATGTGGGTCCATGAGATTTCTGCTTAGGTTGTCTGCCAGTGAATTTAGCTTGCCTGGCAGGAACTGAGCTTGGTAGCTCAGGCCTATGTTCCACAGAGTTATGGCTAGTCTGCATAGGGGGCAAGAGTGGGATCCCCCAGCTTGTTTATGTACCACATAACTGTGGTGTTGTCTGTCTTTACCAATAACTGTCCTGGAAGGATATGATCTTTGAAAGCTACCAGGGAATTCTGTACAGCTAACATTTCTTTTTGGTCGATATGCAGGTGCATCTGACTCTGGTTCCATTTTCCCTGAATGCACCGCCCTGCCATGTGCGCCCCCCATGCATAGTCTGATGCATCTGTAGTCAGGGTTTGGGCAGCAGGGGTAGATTTAAAGGGAGCCCCTTGTTTAGGTGGCAGGTCTCTGCCCACCAAAGAACTCTGTCTTTATACAAGGAATGATAGAAGTCATTGTCTCCAGGTCCTGAGAATGTTGACACCATAGGCTTTTTAGATACCATTGTAATTTCCTCATATGCAGTTTTGCATATGGAATTAGTAGAAGTCAAGAGGCTATGAAGCCCAGGGCTTGCAGGATTTTCCTTTCAGATAGCTGGGTCTTTGTGGCCAGTAGTCTGAAGTAAGCTGTCAAATAAATGTGTTTCTCTGGCGTGAGGTAAGCCATCTGGGAAGTTGTGTTCAAGCTTGCTCCCAGGAATACAATTTGCTGGCCGGGTACTATACGAGATTTCTTTTCATTTATGGTGTACCCCAGTGAGGTCTGAAGTTTCTGTACAAATGCCAGATGTTTTAATAGGATGTCCTGGCTTAGCTTTCTGACTGAATTAGACCATCATCCATGTATGGGTAATATTTGAATGTTTCTCTGCCTGCAAAATGCAATGGCTGGAGCTAGACACTTTGTGAATACCCTGGGTGCAGTAGATAAGCCAAAGGGAAGTGCAGAGAACTGCATGGAGCCTGCTCTGAAGTTTAGGTATTTTCTGCAAGATTCCCTTATTGGAATGTGCAGGTAAGGTTCCTTTAAGGTTGCCAACCAGGTATCTTTGCCTAGCATAGGAAGCAGCTGTTGAAGTGTTAGCATTTTGAATTTTGGGATTACTAAAAAGGCGTTTAGAATAGAGAGTTCCAAGATGGGATGCCAGGAGCTGTCTTTTCTGGGTACCAGGAAGAGTCTTGAGTAAAAACCTTGTCTCCTTTCTTCTGCTGGGACAGGCTGAATAGCCCCGATACTTAGGAGAGAGAAACCCTACTGTTGAGCCTCTGCCCACTGATTTAGGGGTAGGTCTGGCCAATCGTTTGGGGTTGGTAAGGAGTGGAAGTGGAATCTGCATCCTTGGAAGACTATATTTAACACCCATTTTTCCTGGGTAATGAGTTCCCAGTTTGTTGCATGTAGGACAATCTTTCCCCCTAAGGGGGCAGGCAGTTGAGCAGGGCTTAGAAGATTTAAGGTTACGTCATTGTAACATTTTTTTCATACGGGGTGTCTTACGACTTCCAGCATTGGAAGTGGGAGCCCCCCACTGCTTAGGCCTGTGTGTGCCTTGAGACTGTAGTCTAGGTGGTCTGCTCTTCCTGGGTTTGGGCTGAGAAGGCCTGGAAGAGACTGGAAAGGACCAATTCTTGGAAGGCAAATGCCTACCAAAGCTGGGAGGCTGTACTTGCGGGAAATCTTTAACTGTTTGCATAGATTTAGCTTTTTCCTCCATCTTTTTAAGGACTTCTGCTTTGTTGCCAAACAGACGGTCTTGGTTTAAGTGAACACCTAGTCATTTTGCTTTAATATGATCTGGCAAATTTTACTCCTTAAGCCAAGCATGCCTTCTAAGTACAGACCCAGTGACAGCAGCCCTGCAACATGCTTCTAAAGAATCAAAACTGCATTGCAAAATATGTTTACCAACTTATTCAGCAGAATGCATTAAATCCTGTAATTCTTCAGCACAGTCAGGAATCAACATAATTTTCTGTTTAAGTAGTCCCATAATAATGCTGCTGATACTTTAACATATGAAACTGGCAGTTTGAGGCCCTAATGGCCAAAGTAGCAGAAGTGTATACTTTCTTACCCCATCTGTCCAAGGCCCTGGAATCTCTATCAGAGGGGGTAGGGTTTTTGGCAGTAGTAGCCTTAATTCCTTTAGGGCCTTGGGAAATGGTCTCTGGGCCCGCAGTAGGATTCTTGAAGAGGAACTTGTGAGAGTCAGGTACTCTGTAGCACCTGTCAGGTTTTCTGGGAGCTGGAGGTAAAGTGTCTGGGGCCAGGCTGGATTCCAAGAAGGCATCATCTACAATGTCTAGAACAGGAAGGATAGCTAAAGGCCTTTGTTGAGGGAGGAGTAAAAATTCCCCAAGTCTCTTTTGGAGTCAGAATAATCCTGGCTTTCCCAGCGGAAATACTCCCTAAGAGTGTGCAAGGTTTCACCAAAAGAAAAATCTTCTGGTGGATAAGCAGAGGGAAAGGAATCCTCTGCATCAGAATCCTCATAGGTAGATAAGAGCAAATCCTGGTAATCAGAAGAAACAGAAATTTTAGAATCCTGATAAGAAGAATCAGAAAGAAAATCAATTCTAGGTCTCAGAGGGGGAAGGTTGGCTTCCCCTAATTAAAGTAATAAGATCTTCACCCATTCTTATCATTTGTTTTTTAGGCATATGGGCCTGACCATGCAGTTTGGATGTCTGTTTTCTAGGCATGGGTCGCGTTTTAGGCCTTGAAGTAGAAGATGGCATTGGTTTGAAATGCAAGTCTGTAAGCCTGAATACACCCTGAGAAGCCAGTGCCTGCACAGCGGTTCCAGACCCATCCAAGGTAGAGACATCCGCAGGTTCCATAGTCGAAGAAGCATCTCGTGGCATACCAGACTCTGAATGGGTCCCAGCAGAGGCCTGTGAATCTGAAGTAGCGGATATCAGGGGCTGCGAAATTGCCTCACTGAGTACCGGCAAACTGGCGACTGGCTTAGAAGCAGCATCGTCGGCAGTTTTGAACCTATGCGGTCTGTCTCTGTCTTTATCTTTACGTTTTCTCAGAATATCAGTAGTCGGATGGCTTACAGATGACATTTCTGGATAGTTAAACGGAGAACCAAAATAATTTGCTGCAAAAATAGACCGACGACGAATAGTTTGGCGGTTGAATAAAGCACAAAACTGACAGCAAGGGACGTCGTGGTCTGGGCCTAAGCAAGGAATGCAGTATGAATGAAAATCTTTATGAGGTATTTGCTTTCCACAGGTAAGACAATTGTTAACTTTTACTGACATCGGTTTAAGAGCAAGAAAAGGGATCCCCAATGGGGTACTTAGCTTTCTTGAAGACTTCGGTTCTGAAACTCGAAAATGAAAATTTCAGGAGTCAGCCGAACAGCACTTGCAAACTGCTTCTGCTTCGGGCACCGCATGGCAAAAAAGACTGATGTAATGGCGTCGGCTGCATGTTATATACCCCTGACGTCATGGAAGAAGGGACAGCATCCGATGCAGGAATCCAAGACTCTGGTATTCAGGCCGGCTGAGGGCTACCTGCAGGCAGATAACCCAAATGTAATAATTGCAACAGTGAAACCCGAAGAACATCTATTACATCTCCTCAATCCATAATCAGGTGTGGTCCTATTTAATAGGTTAGTTGATTTAGGATAGCATAACTTATATTGTAACGATTTCTTATTCTTGTATCCAAAAAATGGTTTATCACCAATGATCCTGTACATGTCCTGATCTGTATGTAATAATGTCCAATGCTTGCAAATAATATCTCTAATCTTATCATCATTAGAGTATGTTAACCAAAAAAAGATGGTACTCCCATTGTCATTCCTATTGTGGTTGGATATGATGTCATCACTCCCAGGTGGTGAAGAAAAAAATGGTTTCCCATTATTTACCCTATCAGCCCTGACATTATCATGTATGCTATCAACCTCTTTGGCATCATAGCCCCTAGAGATAAAATTAGTCTTCATTTTTAAGAGCCTCTCTCAAAGTCCTTATTCCTGTTGTGCAAACGGCTGGTACGCAGGCCTTGGCCTTTCAATGTATTTTTAAAAATATGTTGTGGATGCATACTCTTTCGATGTACATAAGCAGGCCTGTAACAATCTTTCCTATATAACCGAGTTATATAGTTGTTCCTACTGTATGCACATTGATGTGTCTGGGTCCTTTATAAATCCTAACAGTAACAGGGAGCTTTCACATCTACCTTCAGCCGACTGCAATTCTAAGGATCTAGTTTACCTTGTATTATGTAATGTTTGTTGCTCGTTCTATGTAGGAAAGAAGAACAGGCGTCTTCGAGAGTATATCTGTGACCACACTGAGCACGTAGGGGAATGAGGTACAGTGCACTGGCAAAACATATGATAGATACTAACATGGAACATTCTTTTAGGTTTGTAGTATTAGAATTAATTTATGACAATATTAATAAGTTCTGTTCACAAGTTCTCCCTTATCAGGCAGACCTTAAGTGGATTTTTTTATTACAAGCACACCATTACCCTGGGTTGAATGATAGTATATCTATGCAACCCACTTGAAAGAGCAACTATATATATTATATTTCATTAGCATCTACACATTTTAAGACATATATACATGCTTTTAAGACATATGTATTTGTTTATACACATTCTGATTTTGCACATATATGTTTTATATGTTTTTTTTATAGTACCTCACTACCACAACTTCACTCCCATTATTTAAAGCTAAACTAAAACATTTCCTTTCCAAACACTGGCTATGCTCTTGTAACAACCCTGACTAACCATTTTCTTTCCCTTCCAGCCATCTGCTTCTTTCATCCCCTTACTTCTTTTTCTCAATTCCAGCTCACTAGAGTTTCCTCTTCATAAGTGTCCCTGTGACTCTTTCTTGAAATAGAAATATAACTATATAATTTTTGTCAACTTCTTTCATTGCTGCAATAGACTATCCTAGCTATGTATTTGAATTTCAATTTTTGTCCCCTGCTAAGCCTCACACTGAACTCTATTGCATATAGAACTTGCAGCAGGTTTAATGTATGTTTCTATAGTATTGTATAACTTTGTATTCCTGCACCGTGTGATATTATTAACTTGTTTTAGTAGATTGTAGTGGAGCTTTTCTCCTCGGGCCTCCGCTGAAAATGGACATGTATCCAGTTGGACTAGCCCGGTTAACAAATGTAAAATAAATAAAAATAAATAAAATATGTTTTTTATGTGATATATAGTGCTTGTAGCTTTAAACATGCATTTGTGTAGTTACTATGCAAGTTAATTATACTAGATGCACTTTGCTTTGATTGTGATTGTTTTTGCATTTTTAAGAATGTAATTTGAAATGCATTTTAGATCTGTTGAAGCTTATCGCTAAAGCGCTTATCTGTATTTTATTCTCATTAAAATCTGTGTTTTACATCTGCTGTGGACAACTTGGCGGAGATTTTGTTTGTGTATTTACATAAATAGGATGTTTGAAGCCATCTGTGAGTATGTCTTTCTATATATATATATATATATATATATATATATATATATATATATATATATATATATATATATGGCTTATCGCTAAAGTGCTTACCTGTATTTTATTCTCATTAAAATCTGTGTTTTACATCTGCTGTGGACAACTTGGCGGAGATTTTGTTTGTGTATTTACATAAATAGGATGTTTGAAGCCATCTGTGAGTATGTCTTTCAATATATATATATATATATATATATATATATATATATATATATATATATATATATATATATATATATATATATATATGGCTTATCGCTAAAGCGCTTATCTGTATTTTATTCTCACTAAAATCTGTGTTTTACATCTGCTGTGGACAACTTGGCGGAGATTTTGTTTGTGTATTTACATAAATAGGATGTTTGAAGCCATCTGTGAGTATGTCTTTCAATATATATCTATATATCAATATATGTATGTATATCTATATATAAATCTATATATATATATATATATATACACACACACACACACAGACACACACACACACACACATACATACATACACACACACATACATCTGTACAGTGTTATTGTGCACTTTGACCATGTTTTTTTCAGTTTTTGAATTCCACAACCCACTTTTTGAAGTTTACCATGTATGTACAGCTTGACAGGGTAATCTATTTGGATGTTCTATTGTCAAGGACAGAAAGTTAAAAAAAAAAATTGAGCCTACATTGTACAGAAAACCCACCAATTCCAAATCCCTGTTACATTTTAATAGCCGGCACCCCTCAACAAAAAAAAGTAATTGGTACAGGGATGATGTGCGAGGTTGGCCCATACAGTAACAAATAATACTGCTTTCCAGGTGGAATATGATCAACTACAAGGGATGGTGGGAAAAAGAGGGTACCCTGATTTGTTTCTGAACAATATTTTTAGAGAAGTGGAGAGAAAAAAAAAAGCAGGGGCATTTTCCCCTTTGTTAGGGACTGTAAATAGTGGCACAACATGTAACTAGGGTCTGTGACTCGATTGCAACGGACAACCAGGGCCATTTTCAGAAAGCATTGGTGTTAACATACAACCTGCACTTTGACAATATTCAAACAATTATATGTAAAACTTGGAGACTTTTTGGGGTTGACCTGGAATATTTTAGTAAAGTAGGGGAAAAACAGTATAGTATATAAAAAGGACATTTGTTTCAAAGCCCTCCTTGAGCAACCTCAAGTGGCCACGTGTAGTGGTGTCATGTTGAAGTGTGGCCGCTGTTCACAATGCAGATATATTTTGGAAGCATCTTGTTTTTCCTTGAAAGCTTTGGTGTAATTAAACTTAACCACAAGTATTACTGTGACAGCAAAATGATTATATATATGTTGTCAAGTGCTAAATGTGTGAATGTTTTTATACTGGAAAAACTAAAAGGGCACTGAGAAGTAGAATTTATCAACACCAATATGACATTCACAGAAGGGATGAAAGGAATGCCCTGTACAAAAAATAGTAAAAACCATCTTCTTATTCTTTCAAGTATATTGCCATTGACCAGAGGTGGACCATCTGATGAATTCCTTGAATACCAGGAACTCAGGTGGCAGCTGAAATGTAATGTTACTGTTTTCCAAGGACTAAACAACATGGTCTCTGTTACCAGTGTGCTAAAATTAAAAGCAATGTTTGTCATGCAAGTTTCATTCCACTGCTAATATTCAGTTTGAAACTGCTTTAATCAAGGGGCCAGTTTATACAATATAGTTGTTTACCTTTTTGCTTTTTAGTTATGTGTCTTATGCATCTAAAGACATGTTTAAGATTTTGTTATTAAATGAAAATGTTTCTTTAAATGTATTCATTAACTCATCAATTGTTCTAGTCATGTGGTTGTTAATGTTACACAGCTGGGTGTTCCAGACTTGATGTTATTCTGATGAAGTCCATTGTACCTCGATAAAAGCACTAAATCTGTTTATTAAACTGAGGTGCATCAATTTCTGGGTCTCCTTTCTTTTTGCTTTATCAGTTTAAAGTGTATTCTGGGTTTTTCTGATTATATGAATGAACTCACATTACATAAAAAACAGTGCATCTAGATATTCAGATCCATTTTTATGTCAGACAATGATATATCATCACAGTTTGGAAATGCATGGCAGTCAGTGTTTATTCGAGGCATGGCATGCACTGTGTGCTCCTGTGGCATGTGCATTGAGTACTGGATTGTATAGCATACCTTCATAGATGGACTTTGGTTCAATTCTGTGACACTATGTGTACTACATGATGGAAACAGCTTTCTCATCAAAAAAGCATTGATATTGTACTGCTCAGTGTTGTGCAGACAGCAACGTGTAGATTCTTACCAGCATTCACACTAAGGCCAATTGTTCATATGTTTGTAATTCTTTTCTTAATGTGCACATTCATTTCAGTGATTTGTGACAGTCTCCATTGCTATTTGATGTGGCACATGCAGTCTATACAGAGGTTTGGAGAGACCCTATTATAATAGGCAGGAATTTGAATTTGGTAACATCCGTCTGAGTGTCAGAAAACTGTTCTCCGAGAGCAGTGGCATAAACACAGACATGCTTATTGACATTGTCATAGGGCCAGATTTTTCAGGGCTTGTCCAACAAGAAAAGGTATCCATAGCCCTTATAATATAAAAGTGCTTTAAGACCTTCAAGGGTGTTCTTTGCCACATAAATAAAATTGCATATTTCTGTGGTGTCCATGACTGTTGTGCATGTCGCTATCTGTCCTGACATGTTTGAAAATTACATGATGCAAATGTTGATTATGTCATTCATTGCTCAGAGGCATTATCTATTCTCAAAAGAATTATGCTCTGTATTGCATGTCTTAATGCAGACATTTCCTTATTACTTGTATCACACTATACAGCTTAATGGCAAATGTGGGCTTCCATAAACAGTTCTTACTATACGGCATGCAGGCAGACCATCAGAAACTGTGATGGGTCTTGTGTTACAACACTTTGTGTGTTGGTGCTGCTGAACTGCTGTCATATTATTGTTCTTTGTAATTCCATGTAAGCATGCCTATTGTAACAGTGTCTGAAATGGTTATAAATTAACAATGGAAAATGTGAAATCATGAAATACTATCCATTCGGTGTTGTCCAAATGTGTATGTTGTGTGTTACTATATTATGATTTAGCATTTACATGAGTAGACAACACTTGCTCGTCTTTAACATGTTTATAGGTGATAAACCCCTTTCCTGTGGGTGCCACTTAAATTTCATTGCAAAGACATGTCAATTTCTAATGTACATGATATTACAGCTGTAAGGTCCATTTGTTCTTGTGTGTACATGCTGAGGTGGAGACTAGAGCCGTGGTGTCATCTTGCATATATAAATTCCCTGTATACACATCTCATATGCAATAACTGCAGTCCATGCACAAGCCAGTGCATTTATTTGTGCCGGTCCCAAGCCTGGATAAATGGGGACGGTTGCGTTAGGAAGGGCATCCAGCGTAAAAGTTTGCCAAGTCATGCATGCAGACAACAGTACAGATATACATACCGGATCGGTCAAGGCCCGGGTTAACAACGACTGCCACCAGTACTGTTGGCCAAAAGGGTGCTGGCAGAAATTGGGCTACTGTTGGCCGAAGGAGGAGAAGAGGTGGAAGGCATGCCCGAAGGCAGGTAAAGGCTAGGACTGTGACAGTGAGTTTCGGAACTTTGAATGTTGGCAGTATGACTGGTATAGGGAGAGAGCTAGCTGATATGATGGACTGAAGGAAGGTTGTTATATTGTGTGTGCAAGAGACCAGATGGAAGGGGAGCAAGGCTAGGTGTATCAGAAGCGAGTTCAAATTGTTTTATCATGGTGTGGATGGGAGGAGAAATGGTGTTGGCATTATCCTGAAGGAACAGTATGCTAAGAATGTTTTGGAGGTGAAGAGAGTGTCGGATAGAGCGATGTTTATGAAGCTGGAAATTGATAGTGTAATGATGAATGTTGTTAGTGCATATGCTCCACAAGTTGGGTGTGTGATGGATGAGAAAGAAAAATTTTGGGCTGAGTTGGAGGAAGTGGTGATGACTGTACCCAAGGGTGGGGCATGTTGGTGAAGGGAACAGAGGGGATGAGGAAGTGATGGGTAGGTATGATGTTAAGCAAAGGAATGCAGAAGGTCAGATGGTAGTGGATTTTGCGAAAAGGATTGACATGGCTGTGATGAATACGTATTTTAACAAGAGGGAGGAGCATAGGGTGACATACAAGAGTGGAGGAAGATGCACACAGGTGGATTATATCTTATATAGAAGGGCCAGTCTGAAGGAGATTGGAGACTGTAAAGTGGTGGCAGGGGAAAGTGTAGACAGACAGAATAGGATGGTGGTTTGTAGGATGACATTGGTGATCAAGAAGAGGAGGAGGAGTGTGAGGGCAGCACCAAGGATCAAATAGTGGAAATTGAAAAAGGGTAATTGCAAGGAGATGTTCAGGAAGGAGTTAAGACAGGCACTGGGTGGCAGTGAAGAGTTACTGAACAGCTGGGTAACTACAGCAGAGCTAGTAAGAGAGATGGCTAGAAAGGTGCTTGGTGTGACATCTGGAAAGAGGAAGGAAGACAAGGAGACCTGGTGGTAGAATGAGGAAGTACAGGAGAGTATACAGAGAAAGAGGTTGGCGAAGAAGTGGAATTGTCAGAGAGATGAAGAAAGTAGACAAGAGTATAAGGAGAGGAGGTGCATGGCAAAGAGGCGGCAAAGGCTAATGATAAGGTGTATGAAGAGTTGTACAAAAGGTTGGACACTAAGGAGGGTGAAAAAGGACCTGGCTAGACAGAGGGACCAAGCTAGTAAAGATGTGCAGCAGGTAAGGGTGATAAAGGATAATGAGGGAAACATACTCACAAGCAAGGAGAGTGTGTTGAGCAGATGGAAAGATTACTTTAAGGGGCTGATGAATGAAGGGAATGAGAGGGAGAGAAGGTTGAATGATGTGCGGCTAGTGAATCATGAAGTGCAGTGGATTAGCAAGGAGGAAGCAAGGATAGCTATGAAGAGGATGAAGAACAGAAAGGTTGTTGGTCCAGATGACATACTTGTGGAAGCATGGAGGTGTTTTGGTGAAATGGCAGTGGAGTTTTTAACTAGATTGCTTAATGAAATCTTGAAAAGTGAGAGGATGCCTGAGGAATGCAGAAAAAGTGTTTTGGTACCGATTTTTAAGAATAAGGGTGATGTACAGAACTGTAGTAACTACAGAGGGATTAAATTGATCAGTCACAGCATGAAGTTTTGTGAAAGAGTAGTGGAAGCTAGGTTAAGAAGGGAGGTGATGATTAATGATCAGCAGTATGGTTTCATGCCAGGAAAGAGCACTACAGATGCAATGTTTGCTCTGAGAGTGTTGATGGAGAAGTACAGAGAAGTTCAGAAGGAGTTGCAGTGTGTCTTTGTGAATTTAGAGAAAGCATATGACAGGGTGCCTAGAGAGGAGTTGTGGTATTGTATGAGGAAGTCAGGAGTGTCAGAAGTATGTAAGAGTGGATATGTACGAGGGTAGTGTGACAGCGGTGAGGTCTGCGGTGGGAGTGACGGATGCTTTTAAGGTAGAGGTGGGATTATATCAAGGATCAGCTCTGAGCCCTTTCTTATTTGCAGTGGTAATGGACAGGTTGACAGATGAGATCGGAGTCCCCGTGGACTATGATGTTTGCAGATGACATTGTGATCTGTAGTGAGAGTAAGGAACAGGTGCAGGAGACCCTTGAGAGGTGGAGATATGCTCTAGAGAGAAGAGGGATGAAGGTCAGCAGGACTAAGACATAATATATGTGTGTGAATGAGAGGGTGGATACAGGAATGGTGAGGATGCAGGGAGTAGAGTTGGCGAAGGTGGATGAGTTTAAATACGTGGGATCAACAGTTCAGAGTAATGGCGAGTGTGGAAGAGAGGTGAAGAAGATAGTACAAGCAGGATGGAGTGGGTGGAGAAGAGTGTCAGGAGTGATTTGTGACAGACGGACGAGTACCAGTAAGAGTGAAAGGGAAGGTCTTCAAGAGGGTAGCGAGACCAGCTATGTTATATGGGTTGGAGACAGTGGCATTGAGAAAATATTAAGATTTGCACTGGGTGAGTCGAGCATGGACAGGATTAGGAATAAGTAAATTAGAGGGTCAGCCCAGGTTGGAAGGTTTGGAGAAAAAGCCAGAGAGGCAAGATTACATTGGTTTGGACATGTGCTGAGGAGGGATGCAGAGTGTATTGGGAAAAAGATGCTAAGGATGAAGCTGCTAGGTAACAGGAAAAGAGGAAGGCCTAAGATAAGGTTTATGGATGTGGCGAGAGAGGACATGCAGGTGGTTGGTGTGACAGAGCAAGATGCAGAGGACAGGAAGAAATGGAAACAGTTGATCTGCTGTAGCGACCCCTAATGGGAGCAGCTGAAAGAAGATGCATTCATCTCATAATGTACCTTCTGTCCTTGCTGTTACCTCGACTCAACATTTTATAACACGTTTATCATATTTTAACTCGCCTTTGTTACACTACAGCTTCATAACAACCATCCCAGCATTTGTTAGCATGCCCATTTTTATTTATCTGTATAACATAGAGGATTAAGATTGGTTCAGTGATCATAACCCACTTATTACATGTTTGAGACATGTATACCAAGAAATTCACCTCAAAAGCGAAGTTCGAACCAATCCTAGTTCTTTGCAGTGCATGGAGCTTTATCTGCTCTACTTACTACCAGTTACAGGGAAAAAAAATCACTAAGTGTTTGCCTGGCTTTCAAAACCATAAATCACTTAGTGGGCACTGTCAGAGAGGTAGTGTAATGCAGTTCATTATTTTGCACTCACCTTTCATACTGGTCAACTATCTAGGTTTTCACAGGACATCCAGATTTTTGCGTAATATTTTTGGACTGCTCCTCATAAAATCTCTGTTTTTTGGACAAACCATTGAGTACTGAAGTCACTAAATAATGGCACTCATTTGAGTTTCAGAGTTCATACTCTTCAGGAAATTAATGGTGATGCATCTTGTTATTTTAGCAACTGAGTTTGTTTTAGAGTTTGAGGACATGTTACCAGTACGGACAGCAGGCAGAAACAAAACTTAATTTCTGTGACTGTCATTTGATATTCAGTACAGACAGATTTTACTGCCTGGTGCTAAACCTGACCTTAACAACATAAGCAGGAAGTGTTTATCATTTGCTAAGGTCAGGTCACATGCTACTCTGGTGCTTCTTTCTCTGATTATTGGAACGTAATCAGCACATTCCATGCATTACACCAGTATTGTCATTGACATTTTAATTATTGTTATATCAATATGGCAGGATTTAGGTTAGGAATGTTTCTTTGACCTTTTAGCATATTTGCCTGTGGTATATAAGTACACTTTATCCATTCCCATTCCTTATTAATTATTATTATGCTTTACAAAACATTATTCTGTGTATAATTCTCCCATTTTACTTCCATTCCTTCAGAATTCTTTTACAGTATTTGCAGGGTTACAGCACATGCTCTTATCTTAGCACTGCCTAAAAGCAAGCTTGTGTAGAGTCTGTGCTCTTGCATACAAGCATCTTTCCATAGCCATGAATGCTATTGCAGGCCACAAAAAGGTGCTTGCAAATGTGTAGGTATGATGAGTAGCATGCATGTTTGATTAGCAGAGTTGCTCATCATGCTAACATCTTGTAGGGTTAGCAGGGTAACCACATGATTGTTAATGAATCCCAGCATATGTTTTTAGCATGTATACACAAATGTTTTAATTTAAATTTAGAGTTATAAGTTTTGTATTAAGATTTTGAAGATTTGTGATTGGTTGTTGGTGTATCACATGTTTTAAATTGATGGTATTTAATGACATTTTTATGTATTTCTGATAAAATTCTAGAGCAATATAAATAAACTAAAGTGCTAAAATAAATTTGCGTCACTGTTATGCCGTCAGGCTGCATTATTTTTTAAGGCTTGTGATTATGGTAAGCGGGAATCTTTGTGGTTTGTGATATCTTAACATACATATGTATAATGTAAATATGCAATAATGTTTTTAAGCATGTCCTTGTATCTGTAAATATGTTTTGTTCATTTCTTATTATTTATTGACATTTGATTAACAGGAAGGTCAGACTCATTTTCATTGGAGGCCCTGGAAGAAAAGCTCAAAATTATTGCAACACATTTTAAGAACAGTAATTTTACAATCTTCACAAAAAAAAAAAAAAAAAAAAAAAAAAAAAAAAAAAACTCTGCAGGTTAAATAATTATAACACATTTGACATAATATAAAAACATTGGTTAAGAATCAATACAAGTTATATGACAATCATTTAATTTTTAGAGAAATTTTAGACAGTTTGTATATACATTAAAGGAAAGTTAGTCTAATGCAACCAGGAATTGCAATATGAAGTGAGAGAAAAACAGACTTGTGGTAAATTTAGAGAGAAAGTCAGGGAGATAATTTGATAGAAGTAAGGAATTAAGTAAAGAAGGGAATATAAGGAGTGAAAGGGTAGTTGTTCACATTTAGGAATATAGTTAAATATAGTTTACCTGGTTTTAAGCAAAACCAGATATAAATTTTATCTAGGTAGCATTTTAGAATGGTTTTGAAAGACGGAGGGAGGGTGTTGACCTGATGGATACAGATAAGGAGTTCCAGGCCTTAGCAATCTTGTACGAGTACAGACAATGCCCAGCAGATTGGATAGGTTTGTTGACAGACAGGAGTTTTTGATCACTGGATTGCAATGACTGACTGGAAACATAGTTGTATAGCATGTTTTTGGTGCTGGACAGGGAGATTGATGTGGGATAATTTTGTAGGTGGTAAGAAGTTGTGTATATGTTAGTTAATGAGGCAGTTCTAACCAATTTTAGGCTTTTTAGTGTTATACAGTGGTGGGTTCTGAAAGGGGTATTTGCTGCAAATTTAGCACCTTTGTTATAGCATTGTTCAAGTTTTAATTTTTGTGAAGCCTGGAAGTTGGTAAGGATGGGAGCACCATTAAGAAGTGTGGGGAGGGGATAAGTACTGGCAAGTGTCATTTTAATTGTGTCAGTGAGAAATATTTCGGCTCTGTAAAGCATCCCTAGTTTTTGATGATTTTTTCCTTATGTAATTTTGTATATGCAGGTCAAATGTATGATTACCATCCACTATCAATTCACCCTAATAATTTGCTATGAGAAGTAACTTCGGTGGTTGACTTATCAAGATGGAGGATTTTAAAATGTGTTTTTTTTTCATGAGAGTGATTTGGAGAAAAAAGTAGTAGTTTAGTCTTTTTTGGGTTAAGCAAGAGTTGTGAGTTGTGAAGTCATGTTTCAGCAGCTATTAAAGCTTCCTCAGTAATTTTTTTGCAGGTGTACCATGTTGTCAGATGTGCATATGAGTGTGGAATCATCTGTGTATGGTATTAAGGTGGCCTGTTGTGTGGATGTACGGAGGGTGTTGGTGAAAATGTTAAAGAGGAGGGGACCAAGGATAGAGCCTTGTGGTACACTGATGGTGACTAGGAGGTAATAAGAGATCATGCAGTGCCATTTTACTGACCGATACCTATTGGACAGTTAGATTTTGAAAAACAGAAGGCTGGGATGAGAGACAGCTAGTGAGGCCAGTAGAAGCTGTGACAAAATGCACTGAAGGCTTTAAACAAGTCTAGAAATAAGGAGATGCTAGTTTGATGTTATCTCTAGCTTTATCGAGAGCTATCAATATAGGTTAGAAGGGCAGTGCTAGTACTATGGGAAGCATGGAAGCCATGTTGTGTAGGGGATAGGAGTTTTTCTGCAGGAGGTAGTCTAGCAATTGTTTTTGAATATATTCTTCAAGTATTTTAGTAGGGGAAGATAAGATTGCTATAGAGCTAAAGTTATTAATTCCTGTTGAATTTCTTCTTTAGTGCAGAGGGATACTGTGTGACTTTTTCCAGAGCGAGGGGATGTGGGATTCCTGGGCTGACATACTTATAAGGATTGAGACAGGATAGGCAATGATACTGGCTGCTATTTTAGGTACTCGCTTGTAAGATCATCAGCTGTAGAAGAGCTGGTTTAAGTGGAGTAGATTTATATAGGATGTGGGCACAGGTTTGAAGCTGAAAGGGAATGAGGTGATGTGTGGCTGTTGGGCAGGGCTGGGATTAGATGTTGAGGAATCCTTGGTTACAGATGCTATTACTATCTATAAAAAAAAAGAGGTGGACTGTATTGCAGCTTCAAGTGGTAATTTACTGAGAGAGGTGTTTGAGTTTAATTTTTGGCCAGAATGTAAGATTTCTTTTTTTTTAGATTTATGTTTAGTATTATTCTGAAAGTTATCATAGTATAGTTTTTGTTCATCATTTATTTGTTTTTTGGTATGATTGCGAAGCATTCTGAAGTTTTTTATTGAGGTGTTTTATATTTTTGCCATTCTTTCCATGTTTTTTCTCTATACTGCATTAGCATTCCACTCTTTATGGATAGCCAAATTGCATTATTTGTTTCTAGTCTCTTTCTTCTAGGAGGTGCAAGGCTATTTAGGGATATTTATAAAAGTTTTATTGAACTCATTTACAACATTGTCTAAGGAGGATACTTTTAGGAAGTTCCAGTTGATAGTGTAGTAACGAACATTTCTGGGTCAAACTTGGAAAGGTTGTGTGTTAGTTTATCAATATCCTGTTTAACTGGATGTGTGTCTAGTCATATAAATTGGAAGATGATCACGGAGAAAGTCTAATGTACCTGTGACTGAGTAGTTGCTAGGGTCTGACACTAGGATCCAGACTAATACAGAATTTGATGTCTTGTTATACTGTGTGGGACATTTAATTAGTTGTGTGAAACCATATAAGTTCATGCTAGATGTAGGGGAGTTCAAGTTTATGTCCAACCAATTGACATTCACATCACCTAGTAGTATTATTTCCTTGTGGAAGTGCTATGAATATCCAATCAAAGAATTAAAATATACATAAATGATCTATTCATCGAAGGAAGAATTGATCTAGACATGTACAATTTCATGATCATGCCAGCACCTATAGCACCCACAATTTTTGGAGTGCCTAAAATACATAAAAATGTATTAGACCCACCCCTTAGACCTATTGTAGATGACAGGAATTCTGCAACCTATGCATGTTCAAAGGTGATGGATATGATCTTAAAGAAGTATGTGATGAAAGAAACAGGAATATGTAAGGACTCGTGGTCATTTTTGGAGAGGATAAATGAATTAGAATATGTTGACCAATACAATTTTATTACAATCGATGTAAGAGACCTATATACCTCAAGATCTAGGGTATTGAGTGGGTATCTCTGAATCTTAAGGAAAAAGGTGCTTTGCCCACAGAAATAGTATTAATAGAAGAACTGTTGAGCATTGTACTATCACATAATTATATTTACTTTAAGAACAACTCTTACCATCAAATAAAGGGAGTAGCCATGGGGTCCCAATGTGGTTCAAGTTTTGCTAATTTAGTAATGAATCACTGGGAACATAACTACATATTCAACAAAGATGACATTAACATGCAAATAGCATACTTCACCCGATATTTGGACGACATATTCATACTTTTTAAAGGGAATAAGGAGCAAGCTAAATATCTGGTTGATTACTTTAATCGGACTATAGAATTTTTGGAATTTACATACAACTATCATGAAGAACAGATAGCATATTTGGATGTATTTCTATGTATTTCTAGTCAAAAATAAATCTGCCAAGAAATATGAGGCAAAAATATACAGAAAGCCCTCATACTCCAATACATTTCTGCATTTTTCAAGAGGCCACCCATTCCACCAAAAAAAAAAAATCGGTGGTAAAAGGAAAACTTGTGAGGGTGGCCCGAATTACTACTATAGAGGAAGATTTAATTGTAGAATGTAATACATTAAGACAAATGTTCATTAGAAGAGCCGACCCAAGTAATCTATTAGATGGGATTATAACTGAAGTGGTAAATAAAAAAGAGAGACTGGAATATATCAACCCATTCTGGGAAATAATAAGGAAAGTATAATTGAAGATATAACTACACTGGTAGGAAACAATAATCCAGTAGACAACACATGTAAAATAAATGAAGGAACTATTGTTCCAAATGTTAATTTTGTAATTACATTTAACACTGATTTAATATATAAAGGAACATTGTAGGTAAAAACTGGAACATTATTACTCAAGATAGGGAACTATTGGAGAAATTAGGACCAGTTCCAAAATTCACAACAAGAAGAGATAGGAATTTCAAAAACATACTTGAAAACCTACAAAATGTGATGGTCAAAGTTAAAGGCATGCAACAATGTTATGCCTGCCCCGACTGTAAATATATTTATATAGGAACATCAATAGATATCTCTTAACAACAATAATAATAAAAAAGTATTGAGGTGTACGGGCAAATATAATTGCAATTCTAAAATGGTCGTATATTTAGCCAAGTGCCTGTATTGTCCTAGGTACTATGTTGGCAAAACAAAATGCAGACTGAGAGACAGAATATACGACCATTTATATAGCATTAAAAAATGCCAATAGTGCATTAGCAAAACATGTGCAAGAATACCCTAGCCATGAATTTAAGTTCTGGATATTGGACCAAATGGGACCAAAAATAAGGGGTGGACCAACTGAAATCGAACTTGAAAAGTTGGAATTAATATGGCAAATATGCTTAAATGCATATAATGACCCTGGACTGAATGATATATGTTCAATTATGCCTATATTAAAAAATCAAAAGCTTGTGTAGATAGTAATCTAAAACAATTACTTGTAATGTGGAACAATTTTGACGTACTTGTAATGTGGAACAATTTTGACGTGCTGCTGTTTGAATAATATTAGTGAGATGATTTGTAGGTATTTATATATACTTTATGTATATTTTAATTATTAATCCTTAAAAACAGATGCATTTCATATCTCCTAATTTTATTAATTTTATTAGTTCCTAACCTGAATATGGAGACTGATATATTAAATAGGTTATGGGACAGTTTAGTTTAACCTAAGCGGATAGTATAGCCCTTTAAACTGCTGTAAACTGATATCAGCTGACTGTACTGGACAGGTATTTAAATGGCTTTAAATGTTTTACTAATTATCTGATGAAGTTCGAGGATTTGTACCGAACGAAAAGCGCTGCATGTGAATAAAAGATTGTAATTTTCAGCAGGTTGCCACGTCTTTACTTTGAATTATAATATTAGGGTAAGAGCAGTGGGTGGGGAATGAAGAGGATTATGACCATGACAGCAAGGGTCACCACAGGTTCACATGATCCTGCTAAAACTACTTGTATTCTTAAACTTTCTTAACATCACTTTACTCTTACATTTCTCCTATATTATCTTGCTATGGCTTATTAAGGTCCCTCCTTCATCTCTTTTTGTATAAGTACTAATCTTATTGCTCTGCCAAACTATAATATTCTATTGAGGCGTTTCTTTCATTTCAGAACCTTGCATTTGACCTTGATACTGCAGGAGCTCTGCCACAAGTCCCTAATCCTACAAGTTTATGGAGACATTTGTCATTGTATAATTTAAGCACATCTATCATAGGTGTTTACTAGGCTAACAAGGGTCTTTTTAAGTCTAGTCATGCACCCCAAATCTCTGACAAGTTCTGATACCCTTGATAAGTGTAAATAGGTTGCCTGTGTCTATTAGAGACATAGGTGCTCAACCAGGAATTAATTTCCTTTTACCCATCCAATTGTCAAAGTTGCACTTGAATTAGGTTAGGAAGGAACTCTGCTTCACATGGATGAGGAACCTATTCCATAGAAGGGGTAATCTCTGCAATACATATCTATCTCTCCAGCAGGTCATATTTATATCACAGGCAAGGTTTAAGTCTTTAGAATGGGCAATTCTGGTGATGTTTGTTTTATGGATATGCAGGAGATCCATCAGAGTGGGGTCTGACAATGCCCTGTATGTCAGGCATAGATCTCCCCTCAAAAGCATGTAGGAAACAGAATACAGGGATAGGGCCTTGAAGTAGTTGTCATTGGACATTTTATTTATGTTCTGTATTCTTTTAAATGAGGAATGTCTGTGGACATTCCAATTGTTCGATAGGTCTGCTTAGGTACATACCAAAGGGGGCATTGTATTCAATAATAGGTCTGATGATTCCGAATACAGTGAATAATGACTTGCTTGGACTTAAATGCCAGACGTTTGTTTATAAGTTGTGCAACATAGAATAATTTCCCCACTTAAGGCACTTGATGGCCCAAGGTTAGAATACTATCTAAGTGTGTCCCTCAGTCCCTGACTACTGGGTAAACTCTAAGGGGTGTGTTGTGCTTCCCAAAGGATACTATTCTGTATTTCTTGGCATTTAGTTTTAGTCCATGGCTCTGGCACCAGTTGTTTGTCTGTGTCAGCCCCACTTGGAGAACATTGTGTCAGTTTGGGATTCAATGACAGCTCCTAATTTGCAATCATCTGCAAAGTAAGTCAGACAGAGACCACTGACATTGGCCTTGACATCTGAGAAAAAAATGCCAAAAAGGAACGGCACAAGGACTGATCTCAGAGCGGCTCCACCTGTGACTAGTCTCTTTGTAGAGGTGAACTCTCCAATTCTAACTTCCATGGTCCTGTGAACCAGTTGGCTATTCACCAGATGACATACAAATTTGTACCTAACCTCTTGAGTTTGTCAACAATGCCAGAGTAGGGTATTGTGTCAAATGCCTTAGCCAGTTCAGGGCAGGAGTTTTTCCCTCATCCATTACTTTGGTTACCTTCTCAAAGAAGTCCACTGGGTTGAGTAGGCATGATCTGCCCTTGACAAAACCAAACTGGGTTGGGGCCAGTGTCTGGAGATTTAGTACATCTCCATCGATCATTTCCATGATAATTATTTCCATGGCTTTACATATAAGACTAGGTGAAACATGGGTCTGTAATTTCCATGGTCTGTCGAGGGCTCAACTTTTTACAGAGGGGATGACTGTTGCCGTTCTTCATTCATGAGGCACAAACCCTGTTTGGAGGCTATAGTTAAATAGTAATTCCATAGGCCCTGACAGGTCATGTTTTGTGCTATTTAGAAGGCATCCTAGGATATTGTCTGGGTCCATTGATGCAGTGTTGTTAGTCTTAGAGAGAACATGAAGGGCCTGTTCCCCTAGTGATAGTAGGGGGAGTTATATATGATGGTATTTCCTGAGGGAAGGTTGAGGGACAGAGAGGGGTAAAGTTGGAGCTGAATTCATCTGCCAGGAGGTTTGCTATATCTTCTGGTTCAATATAGGTTGCTCCATTTACAATGAGCTCTGCACACAATTGTGTATTGCCTTTGAGGTTGTGGACATAGCTGCACACAATTGTGTATTGCCTTTGAGGTTGTGGACATAGCTAAAGAACACTTTGAAGTCATCCTTGACCTGACAGGCCAAACTTACCTCAAATTTGGCTTTGGTAGACTTTATTTATCCTTCGAGTTGTTTGTTTATTTTGATGAGAGTGCTTTTATCCTGCTGGGTGCTGCACCTCCTAATTTTTGCCATGATTGTCTTCCTCCTGTTATGTAGCCAATTGATTTTGTGCTTCCATCAGGGTGGCTTGGTTTTTCAGTTAGTGCTGAACTTCTTCCTGGTGGGTACACCTGGCTCTATGCAGCTATTAACATGCCTGTACATGGTATTAACATGCTTGCACAGGGTTTCTGTGAACAGTTATGCATATTCAGCAGTGTTCTCAGGGTTTATGGGTGCATGAAAATTTTCCAGGTAATCACTTAATATCAAGAAGAACCTTGCTTTGTTTTAACTTAATCAGTTAAATGTATGCCTGCTCTGTGATTGAAAGTCTCTGTGAAATAGTCCATGCACTCTAAGAACCACTTAATAAGTTGACCACTGTCCCCTATTTCTTGACCAGTAGACTATATTGCATACACCAGTTATTTAGCCTCAGGCCAGGCCAAGCCAGGCACAGGTTCCCACTCTCAAGTTAGATTGCAACTAAGAGCAATCAGTTTATAGTTAGTACAAAGCAATTAACAAAGAGATGTCAAATTAATTTTTTTTGTCATGTCCTGAGGCTAAATAACTGGCATATGCAATATAGTCTACTGGTCAAGAAAAACTAGTAAGTGGTCCTTAGAGTGCATGGACTATTTCACAGAGATTTTCAATCATAATGCAGGCACGTATTTAACTGATTACATTAAAACAAAGAAAGGTTCTTCATGATAAATGTTCTTAAATTATACCTTGATGATTGTGAAGATTGGGTGAGGATAGATGAAGGCTGCCAGCCTAGCCAGACAGAATTTTATAGATAATTCAGTCATTTGTAAATATTAATGAAAGCCACAGGCTTGTTGTCTTAAATGGAAAAAAAATGCTGTTACAAAAATGTAACAGTGCACTCTGCGTAAAGCATGTTGTGACCCTTTGATCTAAAGTCGGCTCTGGCCTGTCTAGGTGAAGGAATTCTTGCTACTGTTTTAAGGCCAGAGTTAATGACCAGAATTTGCATGCATACATGCCCTTTATTGCTCTGGTTTCTGCCCAGAGGTGAAGAATGTAAATGTAGTGTGAAGAATGATGCAATGTGAACCAGGAATGTGATTTTAAAAACAGAGAGAATCAGAGAGCATTAAGCATTTTTGTCTTGACCATCCAACTCAGCACTGCCTTTCCTCTATATGTAAGTTTATCTTAGACTTGTGTTTTCTCTACTAAGTGTTTTTTCTGTGATGTCAGAACTGTACTACTGAATTATTTTAAGTATTTATCGGTGATCTCTGAACTCTTGACTAGCACTGTGTAGTAAAAAGTATTGTCTTTTTTATTATTTACTATTACATATTTTAAAACCTTTCAACTGTGGCTGTTTTGTGTAGAGATAAGTTAAACTCTAAAAGTATATAGTGATCCTGTTTCCAAGTCACTCTTATAAGCCTTGACTGTATAGTTATACTACCAATTGGATAATAATATAGCACAGTAATAAATGGACACCCTTTTAAGGGCATTTGGGTAGCTGATAAATGGGTGGTGGCAGTGATTTCTACCGTATAGTCTGGGTAAAAGGGGCACAGCTGGAGAACTTGTGCCAGCCTTTCCCAAGAGTGCCTGTGTGGTTGTATAAACACTTCTCAAGTGTATGTGTGTGTGTGCTACTTGGGCTGGATGGACAGAGAGAGTGCTGGAAGATTTAGCTTGCCCACTAAGCTGAGATCTGGACCATATAGCTGTGCCAGTGGGGAGTCTTATTGGTGACCTGGAGAGCAAAAAGTGACCAGCCCTGGACTGACTGATTTCTGTGTGCTCTTATGGGAAATTGCACTTTCCTGTATGTATTTGCTATCCTTTCTTCCTACATGAGATGCCCATCTCTGGTGTTAGTGGTGAGGATTGAGGCTCCTTGATTGTAGGACCAGGGCACGGGCATCACAACTAGTTTCTCCATAAACTTGTAGGTCTATGGCCTTGTGTCAGAGCAAATGCAGCACTGTGTCAGATGGAGTGACTGCAGGCTCTGAAATGAAATAAATACTCTGCTAAACTGTAATATTATACTCTGGCAATAAAGTTAGCACTCACTTATTATACAAAAAAGAAATGGAGGAAGGCCCTTAAGAAGTCAGAACAAGAGAATATGAAAGAGGTACAAGAGTAGAGCGATGGTAAGAAAGTTTAAGAATGTAAGCTCAAAGTACTTTTATCAGGATTGTGTAATCATATTCACCTGGGTTATGCCTGCAAATGGCCCATTGAGATCAGTGCACTATCCTTGTAAACAAATACAAAGAAATAAAATAAAAAATAAAAAGTAAAAAAAAAAAATCAAATAAAACATTGTCTAAATGTGTTAAATGATGCTGGTTTATTTATTATAGTTGGTTCTTTGTGAAAAAATGCTTAAATAAACTGAAGCGACAGAAGATTACTGTACTTCCCATCTGTCACTCAAACGTATCATTGAAATTAAGGCAACAGACCAGGAAAATGACAAGGATCCAGCATACTTATACTGGTAAACAAAGACTGCAGTCTTTCATCTACATTCATAATTAAATCCAACTCACTGAATGCCAAAGATCTCAATTAACTTCTAATAGAAATTAAATAAGGAAATCATGCAAAATTACTTCTGGCATCCATTTACAGACATACTTCAAAAACGTTCTCATATAGTCAAACACCATGAACTAATCATTTTAGGAGACACCAATTTAGACTATGGAGGCCAACTGAAATCAAATCCAAGCAAACTTGCAGCAAATTTTAACCTTACATAAATGATAATAAAAGGTGCTGGGAAAAATCCACTCATCTGTAAATCTGCATTAAATTTTATACTGACCGATATACCTAGGCAATCACAAACAATTGCAATACTCCCTAACACACAAAGTGGCAATTATTCATATTTTCCACATTGCCATTAATATCCAACAATTTTCTTCCTGCTTAAATGTGTATCAGAAAATTAACCAAAGCATCAGATGATATACTAATCCCTGGTCTTAGTTCAATTGTCTGGTCACCAGTATTTGATGCCACTGAGCCCAATATAGCCTTTGTTAAATTTTACAAACAGTTTATACCTATCCAAGATAAGACATTCCCACATTTATTTATTGACCAAGGTCAGTTAAGGAACATATGCATAACATGGCTAGGCTTTTAAAGGCTCTAGGGCCATTAGCCTAGTAACCTCCTATGAAGCTATTTACAAAATCTTAAAAAATAAATTTACAAAAAACTGATCTAAATTTCTATACAGCAGAAAAGCAACAGAGCATGCACTCATGACAGCCAAAACTAGTCTGGAAATCTGTAAGATTACCCATGCTTCATCGAAAATATTCCCTATGGACAAGTTCACCATTCAGATTACTGTAGGTATGTTAAATGCCATCTGCAGTGATATATTACATCTGAATGACAATCCACACTAGCCAGCTTATGTCCACATATTCCACATATAATGGTAGACAAACCATTCCATCAGATAATCTCCATCCCTCCCTTCCTCCCTTTTAATTTAAAACTATTTCCAGAAAGGAAGTCAAGACCCTTTGCAATAAGTAGACTCGAGAACACGTATATATATATATATATATATATATATATATATATATATATATATATATATATATATATATATATATACATATACATATACATATACATACACATATACATACACACACACACACACACACACACACACACACACACACACACACACTTTACAAGTACTGTAGACCTGCAATAGCACACAGGTAGTACAGTGGTTAGAACTGTCACCTCACAGTAAGAAGTTCTCTGGTTTGATTCTTGGCTGGGGTGCCTTCTGTGTGGAGTCTACATGTTCTCAATGCATTTGCTCTGGTTTTCTTATACATTCCAAAGATGTGTCCCTGGAGCTTTTCTCCCCAAGTGTCTGCTAAAAATGGACTCTGTCCTAGTCAGACGTTCCTGGTAAACAAATGTTAAATAAATATTTAACTTACTACACAAAACATCCAGTTATTCAAGAAAACATAAAAATCCAGAACATTCTTTTAAAAGAGGAGGCTTTGCTCAATGTTCAAAACTTCCATGGAGTTTCTTGCAAAAGGAAAGATGCCAAGAACAGTAGCCAAATTTATGAAGTTCTGGTTTTGCCCCAACACTGATACTATCACTCAAAATTAAATCAGCAGCTCCAAATCTATGCTTACATTTAATGTTCTCTGTGGCTAAAGGATAAACATGAAAATACTTTACAGATAAATGTTACAGCTTGGTTGCCAGTATTAATTATCTCACAGATTCCCTCTCCTTCCTCACAATAATGTCACATAATGTTCATCATCTCTTGACGCTCAGCCAACATACATTTGTTGGAGAGAACTTTTATTACCTTATTTCAAACATGACACATGCTTAACAGAGTCCAGTTTGTGCTGTCATGCATACATTTCCAATCTGTGCAGTCCTCTTTTCTTGGCTAGCATCATGCCTAAAAACCTATCTTTTCAATTAAAAATAGTTTCAGTTCCCTTCTTTCTCTTCATCCTCTATGTATATCCTTAAGTGTTCTTATCTCGGTAATAGTAGTTTTCTTTTTTTCTTTTTTGCATAGTTTGTAATAGTGTTTTTTCACATGTAATGCTCATACTTTAATTTTTTTGTCATTTTGAAATATCCTGGAAAGACTGTTTATATTTCAGTCTCCTCCATTTGTATTCTTTTATTGCATCCCCAAACTGTAGACGAGTTCTCAGAGCCACATCAAGTATTCATATTTCATAAACAATGGTTTCTGCACCAGAGTTAACTTTCTCCCTGGTTACCACAATTGCCACCTTATTTGTTCTTTTTCATATCAAGTCAAAAATCCTGTCAAAATAGGCCTTGGTTTCCCATATTCAGAGTTCAGCTCTTGAAAGCATATATGTTTTACCAGTGCTATTTGTGAGAAATCTTTTACAAAGCTGGGCCATTCTGTTATTCTTTTTTTCAAATATCCAGGCAAGTATAGATTTTCTTACCTTGCAAAATATCATAACATTTTATTTTCCTGACTTCTCTTACATTAAACACTATCCCATCTACTGTAGATGCCTTATCTCAGCTATGTTATCGTGAATCTCATATTTTGTTTCTGCTTAGCTGGGACAGTGTGGCTTCCAAATGATCAGGCAATTACCCTAATTTGTGTTTACATTAACCAATCAAAATCAGGATTATCAGCCCTGACTGTATAGCTTCAGAACTGCTTGCTACATTAGTACATTCAGTTACAAAACACTGAACAGCACAGTGCCCTCATTCCAACTCAAAGTAACATTCAGTTACAGAGCACTGAACAGCACAGTGCCCTCATTCCAACTCATTAGTAACATTCAGTTACAGAACACTGAACAGCACAGTGCCCTCATTCCAACTCATAGTAACATTCAGTTAGAGAACACTGAACAGCACAGTGCCCTCATTCCAACTCAGTAATAACATTCAGTTACTAAACACTGAACAGCACAGTGCCCTCATTCCAACTCATTAGCAACATTCAGTTACAGAACACTGAACAGCACAGTGCCCTCATTCCAACTCATTAGTTACATTCAGTTACAGAACACTGAACAGCACAGTGTCCTCATTCCAACTCATTAGTAACATTCAGTTACAGAACACTGAACAGCACAGTGCCCTCATTCCAACTCATTAGTAACATTCAGTTACAGAACACTGAACAGCACAGTGCCCTCATTCCAACTTATTAGTAACATTCAGTTACAGAACACTGAACAGCACAGTGCCTCATTCCAACTCATTAGTAACATTCAGTTACAGGACACTGAACAGCACAGTGCCGTCATTCCAGCACATTAGTAACATTCAGTTACAGAACACTGAACAGCACAGTGCCCTCATTCCAACTCAAAGTAACATTCAGTGACAGAACACTGAACAGCACAGTGCCCTCATTCCAACTCATAGTAACATTCAGTTACAGAGCACTGAACAGCATAGAGCCCTCATTCCAACTCATTAGTAACATTCGGTTACAGAACACTAAACAGCACAGTGCCCTCATTCCAAATCATTAGTAAACGTTCAGTTACAGATCAGTGAACATCACAGTGCCCACAGTCCGACTCATTAGTAACATTCAGTTACAGAACACTGAACAGCACAGTGCCCTCATTCCAAATCATTAGTAACATTCAGTTACAGAACACTGAATAGCACAGAGCCCTCTTTCTAATGCATTAGTAACATTCAGTTACAGAACACTGAAGAGCATACTGTCCTCATTCCAACTCATTACTAACATTCAGGTACAGAACACTGAACAGCACAGTGTCCTCATTCCAACTCATTAGTAACATTCAGTTACAGAACACTGAATAGCACAGTGCCCTCATTCCAACTCATTAGTAACATTCAGTTACAGAACACTGAACAGCACAGTGCCCTCATTCCAACTCATTAGTAACATTCAGTTACAGAACACTGAACAGCACAGTGCCCTCATTCCAACTCATTAGTAACATTCAGTTACAGAACACTGAACAGCACAGTGCCATCATTCCAACTCATTAGTAACATTCAGTTACATAACACAGAACAGCACAGTGCTCTCATTCTAACTCATTAGTAACATTCTGTTACAAAACACTGAACAGCACAGTGCCCTCATTCCAACTCATTAGTAACATTCAGTGTTTAGAACACTGTACAGAAAAGAGCCCTCATTCCATCTCATTAGTAACATTCAGTTACAGAACACTGAACAGTACAGAGCCCTCATTCCAACTCATCAGTAACATTCAGTTATAGAACACTGAAGAGCACAGTGCCCTCATTCCAACTCATCAGTAATATTCAGTTACAGAACACTGAACAGCACAGTGCCCTCATTCCAACTCATAGTAACATTCAGTTACAGACACTGAACAGCACAGTGCCTCATTCCAACTCATTAATAGAGTTACAGAACACTGAACAGCATAGTGCCCTCATTCCAACTCATTAGTAACATTCAGTTACATAACACTAAACAGCATTGTGCCCTCATTCCAGCACATTAGTAACATTCAGTTACAAACACTGAACAGCACAGTGCCCTCATTCCAACCCATTAGTAACATTCAGTTACAGAACACTGAACAGCACAGTGCCCTCATTCCAGCACATTAGTAACATTCATTTACAGAACACTGAACAGGACAGTGCCCTCATTCCAACTCATTAGTAACATTCAGTTACAGAACACTGAACAGCACAGTGTCCTCATTCCAACTCATTAGTAACATTCAGTTACAGAACACTGAACAGCACAGTGCCCTCATTCCAGCACATTAGTAACATTCATTTACAGAACACTGAACAGGACAGTGCCCTCATTCCAACTCATTAGTAACATTCAGTTACAGACACTGAACAGCACAGTACCCTCATTCCAGCTCATTAGTAACATTCACTTACAGAAAACTGAACAGCACAACCACCAAGCATTTAAGTACATATCTTTCCTGATTTACATGCCAACTTTGTCAGAATATGGTGTTTAGGAATCATCCTATATGCAGCAGCAATGTTGCTTTGCCTGTTAAGAAAATGTTCTTGTTTCTTCTTGTGGAATGAAAACATAGTATTGATAAATTGTGGATAAATTCATTATTTCACATCAGACAATGGGCAAACTGTACACTAGTACCCTGATTGGAGAACAAGCGTTCTCCAGCAGGGTATTAATGTACAAGTAATGCCCCCTGAAAAATGAGTCCACGACTTCATGGCAGCATATCAAGCTGCAGTGGAGCTCGGATTTCTAAAAAGCAAATGGCCACCATTACTTTTGTACTCACTAAGCAGCGTTTTCTCCGTTTAGCGAGTGTAAAAAAAAAAATGGAAATGTATGTGTGTGTTTATTTTTCTGTCTGCATGTATGAGTGAATGCATGTACGAAAGGAGAGTTGAGTGTGTGTGTGTGTGTGTGTGTGCGACAGAGAGAAGAGACAGAGAGCCGTCTTGAGTGAGTGCGTGGATGAAACAGAAGTGACTGTTTGTGTGTGAGACAGACAGAGAGAAAGAGATCAGGAGAGCAGGAGCAATCTTGTGTGAGTGAGTGCCTGTATAAAAGCAGAGAAGACTGTGTGTGTGTGTGTGTATATATGTATATATATGTATATATATATATATATATATATATATATATATATATATATATATATATATATATAAATATAAGAGAGAGATCCACAGAGACTGAGAGCAATCTTGACTGAATATGTGAATGAAAGCAGAGGCGAGTGTGTATGAGAGGGAGAGAATGTTCTCTCTGTAAAATTGTTGTGTTTTACCTACATATTTCTTTTCTAAGTACTCTATTATTTTTGATGTAAAATGCTTCCTCCAACACCAGTAACATATACTACAGAAAGTTTGCAACAGTAGGCGGAGGAACTATTTTACATCAAAAATATACAAAAGAAGTAATATAGTACTTAAAAATAAATAAGCAAGTAAAACATAACAATTTTACAGAGAACCCATTTTCTATGAGCAATAATGCACTCCATGGTGTGTGTTAATGTGTAATTAATGCCCTTCCAGGGGAGTGGGTGGGTGTTAATTATACATTAACACACAACCTGTCGAGCATTATTGCTTGCTTCCTTACTACTCACCTTACTACTCACTTCTGTTAGAAAATGAGATTAATGCAGCATGGCACAGATCACATTTGAAAGGCCATGTTGTCCTAATGCTGTAGATTATCCATGATGCTTTATATCTCTTAAGGTATAAAATAATAAAAGTATAGTGAGGCTGTGCTTTTAGGTGCAGGGTAATAGAATATGTACACTTGGAATTTCTACGTTCCCAGTCTCATATCATAGTAATGCTGTCTTTTTTGGGCAATAGTATTTCAGATTCCGGAAAACATTACTTTCACAGGAAAAAAAAAAACATGCTTTCATTCTTCTGTTATAAAACTAAACTATACTTATGATTTTATATATTACATATCAATGCCCTGTGAGAAAAAAGTAAATATCTGTAGGATTGCTATGAATAGAATCTACAGAAATTTGTATTACTAAGGCCATGAAAGTATAATAATAAAACAACTTAAATTGTAAATCAGGGGTTGTGACTTCATTGTGTTTCTAAACAAACAATAAATGAATTCACCTCCTTTCAAAGGCATACTGTTACAGTAGAATATGTTTCTATGATGGTAAAGGACCCTTGCCTAATAAGAGGTTTTATAACTATAATGGCAAAAATGCTCTCAGAACCATACATACCCCAAAAAACCTTTATCAATGATCAAGAGCCATACATACCCCAAAAAAACTTTATCAATGATCATTCAAGAGTGCTCATGTAACTGGTGTTAATTTCACACAGTGATTACCTCCCTACCCCCTCTGATAGACAGCCATCGTCAACATACCTTAGCACTTAAAGAATGTATTTACAGCAGAGCACAATAGAAATGTACAAGTAATACATAGTTAATAAGAAATGGTTGTCCAATTACATTGTATAGTACCAAACTTACGGAAAGATGGTCACAGTTCAAGAATCTTGATAGTTATGTAGAAATATAAGAAAATCATCTACAATAATACAAGTACTATTAACAAATATCGGATTGGACTTATCAATTCCAATGGAATCCATAAATTTTCTAATAAGAAAATTAAAGGCAAAAGGCAACCATTGCCACAGCTAACACTAACAATGGGTTTTGGGACTTTTGTGGGGAACACAAGCAATGCACACACCCAAGGAAAGTGGGAGATAGAAAAGATATGGCATATGGGTGAAGAAGAGGGGTGTTGGAATTAGAAAATCTTGGGAGATGGACATGTGGAATGCTTTTTTGTGAGAATAGGCTCCATTTTTATTTAATTCAAGGAAAGCTAAATATTAGGAAAGAGGAGGTGAAGGTAATCACACAAAGTATTTTCAAAGAACAAATAGCACAACACAAGGCAGACAAAGGCTGGTAAAAAACAGTAAAGACAGTTAAGTAACACAGAGAGCACCACTGCACAACACTGACAATGGAAAGTTGACTAACAGGGTGGGTATGTATACCAGCCATAATGAGATGTGACATGTCACAAATTGTGTTGTAGTCGTACCTGGATGTGTATGAACAATGGTAGATGTGCATTCCAGGGCAATAAAGTAGGATCACAGTACACATTGGATAAAAATACTTGTATCCATTTAGCCCATCAGCAATGCATGTGTAAGCCAAGTAACATCAGAGATGAGCAAATGCAGGTCTAACAATGACACATACCTCCAGAGAACAGAAACAAACCTACAGCCATGCATGTGTAAGGCAAACAACCAAGTGCAATGTGAAACAGAAGTACTGCAGAACAGCAACAATGCAGCTACACAACAAGGTGTACACAACCAAAACAAATGTATAATGTAATGTTTGTATGTTACACACATATGCCATGACAAAGGCAACACACAGGTGTAGATGTGCATGTATGTTTGTCTGTCAGTGGTGTAAATGGAATGCAGTGGATAGTGTCACCTCACAGCAAAAGGTTCTCTGGTTCAATTCTCAGCTGGAGTGCCTTCTGTTCAGACTCTGCATGTCCTTCCTGCATTTACATGAGTTTCCTCGGGTTGTTCTGGTTTCCTCCCACATTCCAAAGACATGGATCTGGAGCATTTCCCCCTGGGCCTCTACTGAAAATGGGCTCTGTCCCAGTTAGACTTTCCCAGTAAACAAATGTTAAATAAAATAAATACCCCAATAACATAAAATAAAATGTTCAAAGATCTAACAGTCTTGCATAATAAATGTATCAGGTTGTGCATATGGATGCTAACAAACTACACTGGGTAACACACAAGTATAAGGAGAACTAGGATGCATTGCAAGCATTAGCCAATGACTTGTGTGCACATGTCCTGCAATGTACAATAAGCATACATCTGGCACATGGTCACTGTTTAAAATTAATACATGGCAATATACAGTAGTTTTGACAACGGCAAAAATACCTGCAAAAAATAATAGGGAAATATAAAGGTGGGAGGGAGGTGGACATCCTGGGCCCACATCAGAGTAAATTAGGACATGGTAACTTCACATAATGTAAATGCATGTGTAAATCACAGGGTGCTATAGAATCCATACAGACATGCATTTAAACAAATGGAAAATATATTTCAAATGGCCAGGTGGATTGCTGATGTCCACAGAACTGGACATGTATAAAACACACCTATACAATAATGTGCAATTATGTCACATCAACATGCATAGGTAAGCAAGCCAAAAATTAAAAGAACAAACACATATACTGCCATGTATATGTCAAATACAAACATAGGTGTATGCCAACCACACTGCTCATCATGGAACAAAGGACATTCTTGTGAGCATCATTACAGCACATCAGCAGTAAATCACTGAATGCTCACATGTCAAAGGTGCATTTCTGTGTCAGTATGTATCCGACTAACGTGCACAAGCACATGGTCATTTAATGTGTACAACTATTTATGGAAGGTGTAGACTGATGTCACTACATCATGGGTGTGGAAATGTTACATGGTGTAATGTACTGTGAAAGAATGTGTAATTTGTAACATTGTGTACAGATTAATGTTACCTTGCTATTTGGTGCAGTCAGAAAAGGAGGACTGCACATAGACAGGATATACTGTACTGGTATATGATCCCACATGGCATCAGCATTGCCAAATCATGACACAGCACCACATCATGACAGCTGTCGTTGAAAAACATGTGGAATGACAGGTCTGTATGTTGCACATACCTGATATGGAAAAACAGAAATCCAAGGTATATCACATGTTTTGTTGTCTGCTAGTTACCCCAATAACACATGTTTACTGGTTACCTCTTGCAGTACTGTATAAAGGTTAACTACCACAAAGCACAGACAGTTGAATGTGTGTGTGGAAAGTGTACTGTGCTAATGTGTGTCATGCACACATTGAAACCAGAATAAATGTCACATAATAATAATAATAAATAATCATGACAGATACATGTTACACATGCACAAGAGTGTAGATACAGTTGGCAATCACTACATTGACAGCATAACACAAGTGGAGCACGAAGACAATATTTACCAACTGGAGGGATCAGGCTGATGGGAGATCAGACTCCCAAATGTTCTCATGCATAGCCTGTGCTCTCTCATCAAAGAAGGTTCCCATAATGTCCCACGCTATCTCATCAAAGAAGGTTCCCATGATGTCCCGCCTCTGTGTTCAGAACACATTGGTTATGACCTCCCATACCTCCTCCCAAAAATCATCTCTATCCTAGTCATGTCAACCTCTCCTCTGGGGTGCAGGCAATATGTCTCAGACAGGGGCAGGTCCAGGTGCTTTAGCATGGTCATCTTCATCATCCTCGGAAGAATCTAGCAGTAGCCTGACATATGTACATTATTGTATTTGGATGGTGAATATCCTTGGATATCATGCTCGGTAAAGATTAATTGCAAAACGCAAAAGAAAAGATATGCAAATGTCTATCACACAGAACAGTCCCATAAGCAACATCATAGCACAACACAATATGGTTATGATGACAATTTACACAAGGACTGAGACACTTCCTTTATGGGCAGAGTTACCTATGGCCCTGTATGTCACATTCCTGAAAAGGACAACAGTATACTTTTCAGAACAATTCTGTATGCTTAGACACATATGGGTCTAAAATGTATGAATGCTCAAATCAACTTACTGCATTCATTGATTTATACAAACAGCCATAATGTGTCATTGTTAAAATGAGAAGAAAGTTATTGCACAATCTTGTGGACAACAGTTAAGCCATATGACAAACTTCTGAGACAGGTAGCATGATATTTCCATGAACATACATCATAACTATTACAACACTAAAAGCAATGTGATATGTTCAGTCAACACAACTGTTGACATATCAGAATCTACTATATCTGCTACTGACAGTACTGTATGTGTACAACAATCATCAATCAGTAGACTGAAAACTCTTTGAGTATGCTTACTGAAACTGAACTGCAAGAATCACATGGTTAACTGCTCAATTACCAGTTAACCTACACTATATAAAGGTGCATTTAAAAAAACACCCAAGGGGTTGGGGAGAGAGAGAGAGATGCAATACCAGTGTTGAGCAGCAGGATGTGTTGAATATGAACTACTGAAATCAAATGGGTACCTGCTCAAGTATCAGTCAATTTACACTAACACTATAACAGTGTACTTAAAAAAAACAAGGGGTCAGAGACACATACAATATCAATGATCAGCAGCAGGATGTGCTGAATATGACCTGCTGCAATCAAATGAGTACCTGGTCAAGTGTCAGTCAACCTAGGCTATAACAGTGGATTTAAAAAAACATCCAAGGGGTTGGACAGCAGACACCCATTCATTCTGTAAACAGGGAAATTATACACAACAGATCTACCCCTTGCATCCAAATCACATACCGAAGATGTGTGACAGATATTTTAAAGCAGTCTAAAATCCACTAGTAACTCATAAAAATCTGTGACTAGATCAGACGAAAGTGCTTACGTTAATTACTGCATGGGACATTATTGCAATAGATGGTTTTACCTTATTTTATGTACCACTACAACAACTGTTTGGGGGAATTTTAAGACTTTGTTGCATGCATTTTCTATTAACTTTTTGTGTTTTGGGGTACTAGAGTCAGTTACAGGAGTGTTTTTGTGTTACTAGATATATTAAAGCAACTTTCATTTAGGTTGTGGAGTACATTTAAAAATGGGTGCTGGAAAAATAGTTCAACGATACATGAAAAATAAACTTTGTTGGATTTTATCCACAGTTATAAGCACAGCTACCATGTGATGATTGCATTTACCTTACTGATGCATGATGGGTATTCCTGCATTCTAATCAATAAACATGTTATTGTGAAAAATACAGGTCTGAAAACAGGGGAAGATGCATTTCAGTTCACAAAATACATAAAATAATCACCATACTTCTCTCCGTTTGCTGCTCCTCAAGCCTGTGCATCCACTCACTACACACAGCTCAACCCTCTACTACTACCACCTAGGAACACAATGTGTGAGAGATAAAATTACATTAAGAATTTAGAGTTTATGCTCTCTCCCTCACAAGCCAGTATATCTTGCACTGAGAAGGCCCTCACAAGCCAGTATATCTGGCACCAAGAAGGCTGTCAACACAAACACCACACCTCAAACACAATCAACACCTACATGAAGGCCCTTAACAAAAACATACCTAAACAAAAACATACCCAAACAAGAGAGACCTCCAAGGCAAAAACACATGTGAACTCTACTACCCACCACACCACACATAGTACACACACTGTGTCTCACAGCCACCAAGGCTTAAACAAATTCAACATATTAGGCATAGGAGACTCCATTGTGAGACAAACAGATGTGCCCCTCATCAGCCTGGATAAGGAGAAAGTCATTGTTAGTTGCTTGTCAGGTACCAGAATCCACCATATCACCCATGCACTCAAGTCTCTCAACAACAGGTATGACTCTGTCATAGTCCATATTGGCTTGAATGACTTCAGACGTACCTCCCAGGACTATATGAAGAGAGACATGATCGAGCTCACTGAATATGTATCCCAGGCAGGTATGTCCCTAGCCTTAAGCAGCATCCTACCTTCACCAAGAATGATGCCTCAATACAAACAGGAAATTATTTACTTTAACAATTGGCTTAGTTTCTGGTGTCATTCCATCGGAATCCTACCTGACAGTCTGGGAAGACATGACTGACAAATCATGATGCTTTGTCAGAGATGGCCTACATCTGTCTTCCTTGGGCTTCAGGCTTCTGGCAAAGGCTCTTGCCTCCCCCGTAGTGCCTTTTTATGCAATGCTATAAGTCAAAACTACCAACATGAAAATTTCATCAAAATGCAAATTAAAGGTCATGCTGCTAATTGTTAGGAGTCTAAACATGAAACTAAACTCATTGCAAGCATTCTTAACCCTGGAAGATGCTGACATTTGTGCACTCACAGAGATCTGGTTCAAATCTGCATAATATATATATATATATATATATATATATATATATATATATTTATATATATATGGATCTATCTTACAACGTCAACAAGTCAAATCGGCGACAACAAAATCACCACAGCCATAACAGATTACTCACCCTATCATACATTCAGACCCCAAAATGTGGGCAGAAATCAAAAGGAGGTGGAGTTGCAATATATATATATATATATATATATATATATATATATTATATATATATATATATTAAAGTTACACACACCTCCAAGCTGAATCAAAAAGTGTGACGCACAGGAGACAATTCAGGTGTAGTTAACCATTAACAAGACCCCTATTCAAATCATAGCAAGCTGCAGGCCCCCAACTTTGACTCAAAGATACTCACTCCACCCACTCCACCTATCTGGACCTCTTCGAATCTTTCAACATTCAACCTTTTACCCTAATTGTGTGCGACTAACTCTCCAACCATACATTGGAAGAACTACTCAAGCCAAAAACACAAATGCTCAGAGATTTCTTGATTTCATCAATGCAAATGCATTAGACCAGCTGGTTGACACCCTCACAAGAGGTGAAAATATCTCAGACTTGATATTAACCAGAATGAGTAACCACTGCAGCATCTCTACAGTGTCATCCTCCCTGATAAGATCTGACCACAAAGCAGTTACTTTTGAAGTCACCATCTCCCCCAACCCCCAAATCAAAAAAAAACTTCTCCAGAGCTGATTACAACCTCCTGAGGAAAGATATAAACAGCTTCACAGCCCCCCTCCCACTACATAGGAACTGACGCACATGTCCAAACCTACACCAAAGTACTATACGAAAATGTATATAGCTGCATGAAATCAGGAATACCCAACAGGACAAAATCCACCTCCTCAAGAAGAGTAAACCTGTCTGACATCTGCAATAAATAAACGCTATAATAAAAAGGGAAAAAAACTGCTGTCTGGGACCAAGAAGGAGCAGGTACCTAATTGGAAGCAATCTCTCCTTAGCCTGAGCAAGCAAATAAGAGGACTAGTGAAGTCCTCCATCTGGCCACACCTACTGAAGACAATCATGAGGCCTTCTTCACATATGTCTGCAATCTCAAAAGAAGCACTCAGATCTGGTCAGAACTGGTGATCAAGGACACCACATCACAAACGCCGTAGATATAGATACAGCCAACATGCTGGCAGACAGATTCAGTGCAAACTTCACCCCTCTGTCTTCCCATCAGTAAATCAGGACATTTCCAGCACCTGCCCCCTCCTCTTATCTCTAGGGAGCAACTCATTACTGTCCTCTCAAAGGCAAAAAATACAGCCTCTATTGGACCTGATACATCCCAGGCTGCATCCTACATGAACTCAGGCAGGAACATGCAGCACCATCAGGCACCCTATTCAAACAAAGACCGAGTACTGGCTTAATCCTGGCCAAGTGGAGGACAGCCACTGTCATCCCTTTGCACAAAGGTGGAGTATCCACCGATCCAGGAAATTATAGACCCATCAGTCACACTAGCCTGATTTGCAAGGTCATGGAGCAGATTATCATGGACCTCATTAACAAGGACATTGGCAACCACCAAACACTCGATCCCACACAGTTTATTTTCAAGGGGAGGTTATGTCTGTTATATTTGGGACAGTCATCAAAGCCATGGACAAGGGGAAGATGGTACACACCACCTACCTTGACCTAACCAAAGCCTTTGATATTATTCTCCTCTTGGGTATAATCGGTAAACTCTCTCAACCAGGCTTCAATCCGTATGTTACCAGATGAGTAGAAAACTGGTTCACTGATAGACTCACCTAGTCAAAATAAGGGACGCCACCTCAAGCAGTAGACCCGTAATGAGCAGTGTACCCCAGGGATCGGTCTTGGGGCTCTGTTGTTTGGGATATAACTTTCTGAGGTGCAGAGCAAAACCAGTGGGCTAAGGCTGACCAAGTTTGCAGATGACTGCAAGCTGGGTGCTGTCATCAATTCCCTTAGTGATGTGGGCATCCTTCAAGAGGGTCTCACCCAAACAAATGAATGGTGCCAGAAACATGGCCTCAAACTGAATGCCAAAAAATGCATCATCATCCCTTTTGGGGAGAGTGATGTCCTCATTAAGAATAAGGTCCTAATCAGTCATGAGAGACTTGGGCACCCAGGTTGATAGAAAATTGACTTTTGACCACCAGATTGCCGACGCTGTATTGAGACGTTTCTACATGGCCCACCTCATTAGTAAGCATATCTCATCCAGGGACAATGGGATCATAATATCCCTGTATTCTTCACATAGAAAAACATCACGAGCATAGGTTTGTTTTTTTTTTTGGGCGTGACACTGTTGTAAGAAACCCTAGAGGTGGACTTTGGGAAGATTTAATTGAGGAGAAGAAGATGTTATGGCAACTCAGATTATGGGCAAATGTATTTTCTGGGCTAAATTAATGTATTTCAATAGCTAGTACTTTGAGGCTTTTTACTTACAAGTTATACACTACAAATTTTTAAAGTTTTTAAAATGTTATCATATTTTGCTTTAAAAATTTGTGTTGTTTAACTGGGTTAATGTCATGTGACTAACTGGGGGTTATATAAACCTGCTTTTGTATGTTGTAACTAGATTCTGACGAAGTCAGGTTGGTTCTGACGAAAGTGCTTAATCGTATTTATTACATTTTTTTGATATTAGTGTTTGCAGCCTGCTACCTTCATTTCTGAGTACTGGTTTTGGTATTCTTGTTTTAGTTCTGGTTCTCAGTTTTGTAGAAAAGTGACTTTTGACCATCAGATTGCCTCCATTGTATGTTGAGCTTTCTATATGACCCACCTCATTAGTAAGCGTTTCTCATGCCAGGGCAAGGGGGTCATAACATCCATGTATTCTTCCTTTATAAGATGCATTATTGAGTACAATGCCCCTTTTGGCATATACCTCACAAAACACATGCAGCAGCTTGACCGACCACAGAGTTTCCTCACTAGAAGAATTCAAGGCCTCAAACATCTACCCTACATAGATAGGCTAAAATCCCTGTCTCTCTACTCAGTCTCATACAGACTCCTGAGAGGTGGCCTCTGTCTGGCAGACAAAGCAATCTCAGTCCCCATTTTGATGAGACTGATGCATATCCACAAGTCAAGCTCCACTCAAGTAACCCACATGTGCGACCTCAACCTGGTCTGTGGCATGAACCCCCTTCTGTGGAGTAGACTCCCTCTCCACATCAAGCAGAGTACCTCTTTAAACCTTTTTAAGAGTGACCTGGATAACTGGATGGGGAACAGAAAATACACACCTGGGATTCCACCTGTGTCCCTGCTGGACAGGGGCATCGGGTACTGATTTGTCAGAAAATGGGCTAAATTCTTGGCTAGGCTTGTAAGGGCCTCAAGACCAATAGCCCAGTAACTTCCTTTGATCCTATGAGCCTATGATCCTATGTTCTGACTTTGACTCTCATCACCTGAGATCAAAAAATATAATGGATAAAAATGTATTCCTCAAATAACTCTGATAAACATTTCTCAACCCAGTCTGTAGACATTTTATTTCTGAAGAACATTAGATAAGCACAATACATAGGTGAAATTGTTATATCCAGATATTAACAACGTTGCAGCCAAAATCTACATCCAAACTCTAACCTTTACAACTACCTGCCTACCCAACACATCTTAACTGAAAAAAATAAAGCATGTTTTGCATGCAGGGAAAAGAGTTTGTGTTATGACATCATCTTGATGGTGGATGGTCTACTAGATCTTGGCTCAGGATTGCAAAGTGTGAACATGTGCTGCTCATGTAGCTAAGCAGTTGGAAACATACATTCACTGACTTTAATATTCCATGACAAAACCAACCCTCACAGAATGTTTACAAAGTTTAAAGTCTCAACAAGTAACTGCTCTGACATAATGGAATTTACCAAAATGAACTGTCCCACAGTTGAAGAGCTGACATTAACAAAATGTTATGGATTACATATGCATTAGTAGGGCTTAAATGAATAAACAATTTATTCTCAATTACACTCAGAACATGCATCGATATCAATAAGTGTAATATGTTTCTATAAATAAATGTTATGGGTATATTAAATCAAGAGAACAGTTTCAGATATATGTGTCCCCATTCCAGATCTGAACACACAGCAAACCAAAATGCACATGTCCTAGCCTGTTCTTTTACAGGCAGAGCTAACAGTCAACACATGCTCTACATTATCAGTACTGTCTCAGTATATTACATATCCATAATGTCTGTGGTTTGGCTACTTATCCTAAGGTTTACATATGTGTTCCATACGTTCTTCAGACTATTTGTTGTAGTAATTGAACATGAATCCAAGCACACTCATGTGTTATAATGCTGTGTCTTTGGACCTCCATTAAATGTATATATACTTATAGGTTCATAGGTTCATAGGTTTATACTAGGCTATCTGCCCTAAGGCATTTATAAGCCTAGCCCAAATTGTTGTGGCTTACGCCACCCCTTATATGAAAAAATACTGTGCCCATTAATTTGTTGTGCCTCTGTCCAGCAGTGACACAGAGATGATTCCCGGGGTAAACCTACGATCTCCCATCCACAGGTCAAGATTTTTCTTGAACAGAGCCAGCGAGGTGCTCTGCCTCACATGGACTGGGATTTTATTCCACAGCATAGGGAGTCTCTGAGTGATAAATCTATCCCTCCAGCACGTCCTATTTATATCCGTGCTAAGGTTTAAGTCGCTTGCTCTAGTGGTTTTGGTGGATTTGGATTTTTGAGGTGGAGCATGTCCATTAATTCCGGGTTGGACATGGCCTTGTATGTCAGGCACATGTCACCTCTGAGCAGACGGTATGTGACTGAATAGAGCTGGAGTTTCTTCAATCTGGCAGCATCTGACAGATTTTGGAGTCCCTTTATCCTTTTGGTGAGGAACTTTTGGGGTCTCTCCAATTGCTGCAGATGTTGGGTGAGATACATCCCGAATGGGGCATTGTACTCGATCATTGGTCTGATAAGTGAAGAGTACAGGGAAACAATGACCTCACTAGATCTGGATGTGAATCCCTTCATGATCAGGTGGGCAATGTAGAAGGTCTTTCTAACCACTTTAGCAACGTGAGTGTCAAAAGAAAGGCCACTGTCAACCTGGGTCCCCAGGTCCCTGATAACCTCTTCTGTGCTTAGTGGATTGCCACATATATGGTAGCTTGAGGTTACCTTGTTTTTCCCGAAGGGTATGACTATACATTTTTTGGCATTTAACTTCAGGCCATGGCTCTGGCACCAGCTATCTGTTTCCGTGAGTCCCTTCTGAAGGATATCGTGTCCGATGCACTTTCCACTATGGCGCCCAGTTTGCAGTCATCTGCAAACTTTGTCAGCCAAAGTCCTCCCATGTTGGCCTGTACTTCTGAGAAATAGATGCCGAACAATAGGGGCCCAAGGACCGAGCCCTGTGGGACACCACTTGTGACCGGCTTGGAGTCTGACATAGCCAGCAACTCTAACCCTGTGGGTTCTGTCCTTAAGCCAGTTTGCAACCCATCTTGTGACATATGGGTTTAGATTTCAGCTGGTAAGTTTTCTACAATACCCGAGTGAGGTATTGTGTTGAAAGCCTTTGCAAGGTCAAGATAGGCTGTATGGACTGCCTTTCCCTCATCAATGGCCTTGGTGACTGTTTCGAAGAAGTCGACCAAGTTCAAAAGGCATGATCTTCCCTTGACAAAGCCAAACTGGGTCGGGTCCAATGTCTGCAAGTCCCCTATATCTTTGTTTATGAGCTCCATTATGATCCTCTCCATAGCTTTGCAGACTAGACTTGTTAAGCTTATGGGGCGGTAATTACCAGGATCCGTAGAGGCACCGCCTTTGTTGAGTGGGACCACAGTTGCTGTACGCCACTCCTTGGGTACGTATCCTGTGGTAAGGCTGAGATTAAACAGCTGCCTTATGTGCAGGTTTAATTCCTCATTTAGCTCGTGTAGCACACAGCCGGGGACACCGTCCGGTCCCATTGATGCTGTGTTTTAGCTTTAGAGAGCAGCTTTCACCTGCGCATTTGAGATGTCTGGGAGGCTACACTCCGCTGGGATAGTTATCTCTCCTTTAGGGGAGAGGGGTGAAGTTTGCACTGAACCTGTCTGCCAGTATGTTGGCAATGTCTGTGGGTTCAGTGATTTTTGTATCATTTTGGACTAATTCTGAGCATATCTGGGAGTTTCCACCCAGGTTCCTAACATAGCTGAAAAAGGCCTTATGATTGTTCTTTGAATCCATGGCAATTTTTCTCTCAAAATTGGCCTTAGTTGATTTTATGAGTGCTCGTATTTTTTTACTAATAATGATCAGGGGTGACTTCCCTTTTATGGATTTTGTTCTATCATGTAATAGCTTTCTCCTCTTATTGTAAAGTTTGTTAATGGCTGGGTCCACCAGAGTGGGCGTTTGCCCTTTGTGGAAAGAGTCTTGGTTTTATTTGGGATTGCCTGATCCATGCAGTCCTGGAGGTGTTCATAGAAGGCATTTGTAAGGGCATCCGCAGCTTGGGTTGTGGTTTCCACTGGCTCAGGGGCCTTGAAGGATACCACACCAGTCTTGAGTAGTGTGAAGTTTGCTTTAGAGAAGTTCTTCACTGTGGTCTTTTGTTTGGGGTGGGGGTGGGATGTGGATTTCCAGTGAGATTAGTTTATGATCAGATCTCACCAATGAGGGATATACTTCCAGTGTGGAGCATTTTGTCCCCATGTTTGTGATAATAAGATCTAGTATATTTTCTCCTCTCGTGGGAACAGTGACTAGCTGTTCCATGGCATTTGAATTTATGAACTCCAGGAACTGTTGGGCTAGAAAGTTAGGGCTTGAGTAATGTTCCCAGTCTATATTTGGGTAGTTGAAGTCACCCAATATGATGGTGTTTGGAGATACATTTATACCCTCCAGTGTCTTCAGGAAGGCTGTGTGGGGATCCTGAGTTTGAGAGGGTGGCCTGTAGCATGCTACAATTTGTAGAGCAGTTTTGCCTATGGTTAGTTGCACCTGAATGGTTTCCGAAGCTTCGTGCGTTGCCACCAACCTGTAGGTGTGGGTATCCTTTATGAATATGGATACACCCTCTCCTTTTGTGGTGTGGTCCGGGTTTTGGGGCCGGAACGCATGATATGAGGTAAAACCTAATAGTGCCAGGGTGCTCTCAGGAGCCTTGAACCAGGTTTCAGTTACAGCACAGACATCGATGTTCTCCATACTGAGAAGGGCCTTGAGTGCGTGCATTTTGAGATTTAGACTTCTGGCATTGAGCAGCATTACCCTCAGTTTCTTCCCATTTTTTTTCTAGGGTGGTAGGTTTAGAATTTGAGCCTTGCCTAAAAAAGGCACTATGGGGGTGGCAAGAGCCTTAGCCAATATCTGGAATTCCAGGGGTGACACGTGCAAGCCGTCCCTTGCAAAGCAACGTGGCTTGTCCAGCATGTCATCCCAGGCAGACAGACATTGGATCCCCTTTGAATGACACCAGAGTTTAAGCCAATTGCTAAAGCTGATCATCTTATCTCTGTATTGTGGCATCATTCTTGGTGAAGGTAGGATACTGCTCAAGGTCAGGGTCATACCTGCCTGGGCTACATAATCAGAGAGCTCCTCTATGTCTCTTTTCATGTAGTCCAGGGAGGTACGTCTCAGGTCGTTCACACCAGCATGGACAATGACTGTGTCATATTTGTACTTGCCGTGGAGTGACCCGAGTGCTTGTGTTATGTGGCGGATTCTAGCGCCCAATAGGCAGCTTATTGTGACCCTCTCCTTGTTCAGCCTGGTGAGTGGGACGTCAGTGTGTCTGACTATGGAGTCACCTATGACAAGTATGTTTGGTGTTGTATTTGGCCTTAAGGGCTGTGACTGCTTTGCACACTGCTTTTGTGGTTTATGTGTTGCTTGTGGTGTGCTTGAGGTAGCAGTTGTTTGGGTGTCTGCTTTGGAGGCCTCTGCTGTTTAGGTAAATTTTTACTCAGAGCCTCCGAGTATGTCTTTGTGTGTTTATGTGTTTGATTCAGTGGTGTGGTAGCTTTATGTGAGGCTGGTTTTGTGGTGTGTGTAGTTGCCTTCTCCTCCTGTCTGGTCTTGCCAGTCCTGAGTTGAGAGAGCTCAGCCTCCAGTTTGGCTAAATAGCTGCATCTCTCGCAAGTATTTGTGTTATGTGGGAGGAGGAGAGGGTTGTCTGTGTACACGAGGCAGTTATAACATTGCCTCAAGATTCCCAGATTCACCAGCTGGACCGGAGAGGAGATTGACAACTGACCTTTGGACATGCTAGAATAATATTGGGAATTCCTTAATAATTGAAAACAAGGGCCAGTGGGGAGTGAGGGTGTAGTGCTTTTAATTTTTAGTGCTGACTTATATAGTTGCTTTAGTGAGCAAGTGCCAGGTAACTTGAGTGCAATGTGTTACAAGTAACTAAATGCAAAAATGACAAACAGTAACTTTCTTTCAAGTGAAACAAGGAAATAAGTACAGTTTTCTAATCCCATTCACAAACAGTAAAACTTTAAATGATATGCGATTTTGCAAATGTTATGTGTGAAGGCTTTGTTATATCTTGCAATATGTTACATCAGTATTCATCACACACAGTGTTATACAAACATTTGCAATGCAATGGAATGCATAGCATAATGTTTATTTTGACATATGCTGTTCACAGAATGAAACATATAAATGGACTCAAACATGAATATTATCATGGGCGTATCAACGTCTTTCAGATGGCCAACCATCTTAGGGGTAATGACATCTCTCCTCAGGAATATGACATCATAATTGATGCTGTCCGCTAACATGAAAGGAGACTGCTAGGCCATTCAGGGAATACTTTTTGGAGAAATTGCATCCAGATGGACCTCACAAACATGCTCAATGTAGCTGGATGACACATCTGATCCCATGAGGCCTGTAGATGACACTGCTTGACATGATTCTTCTTGCAGAAAACAGTATGACACATTATGAGAGATCAAGGGATGCTACTGGTAGTTGACCAACACTGACCCGCTAATGATATTACAATATTTCTCGCATCACCACATACAGCAAGAAGGGAGTGATGCGTCCTTGGTGGTGGGATTAAAGCTGGAGTTCCAGGATAGACATATATGTATTTATTTCCATTACAGGGATGAGTACTGTGGCAACCACTACATATTTCTGAAGCATGAGTATTCATCTATTGCTGTTTTTGTTTTATAGCAGCAGAGTTGAGCCATGAACACATTTCCATGCAGGGTGAGGATGATGAACATAAGTATAATTACATGTATTGGTACATCTGAGTTACAGACAGAGCAGTCCAAATAACATTTGTTATGATATTTGTATTAATATTCACAGGTCCAGCTACTCTGAGCCTGCAACAGGGACCGGCAGGTGAGTGTCTCTATACTGTTGCTGTGAACACTACCTTCCTAGTGCCTCCAACTCATTTCATGGCACTACTGTCTACTGTTATATTGTTGTTTCTCTACCACTGAACACTACAGCATACCTATCAACTGAATAGATTTTTACAGAATGTGCAGATATTTGCCTCATATTTTTGGTCTGTTTTTTTCATAAAATTGTGGTTTTCTAGAAAATTAGTGGCAAATAATTAAAGACTGTAGGTAGAAAATAATGATAAACATTTGAGTTTTGAACTTCATACCCTTCAGCAAATTCATGCTAATGCACAACCTGTTATTCTATAAAATTTCTAAGTTTGTAAGAACAACATTTAAAAATTGTCCCTATTTTTGGGCCTTTGTCCCACTTTTATTTATGACTTTGTTCATATTTCTTGATCTAAGAGGTTGAGAGTTATGCACTACAGGTATATCCAGTGGAGAGGCAAGCCGTGCATTATCAAGTGCAGACAGACCAGGTATGTTACAGCAACATTGTCATAGCTGTCACCAGTGTGTAGCACGAGTGATACCTAACATTCTTGTCAATATTTGTCAATACAGGCCCATTTGGTGTACAGTTGCAACATCTATCACGTGAGTATTTGCAGCCAGTATTACTGTGTTGTATATATGATGCTGTCAGTACTTGTTTTGCTAAATGCATGACTGTGCTGCCTTTTTGCATTACTTTCCCACTGCAGGATCCACAACCTCTACACAGCAGGAGTCAGTCAGTGGTATACTATTACATACCTTTCATACTTGTCCTTGCTGCTAATGCTGTACTTGGCATCGGTTAATACTGTGTCCTTCTTACAATTCCAAGGTCAGTCTGCATCAATGTCTTCAAGTACACATATGAGTGATTCATGTATGTTACACATTCTGTATGTTTTAACTGTGTTCAACTGGTAAATGGTGCAAATGATGTGATTAGTAATGCTGTTTTTTCCCTACATTAGTTGAAGTTCACCCCAATGCAACACCACCATCTTCCCATGAGTTTTTTTTTCCAGATGTGTTTTTATGCATCACATACATCATGCATGTTCACCGTATAAACAGATTATATAGTTATTTTATGTACATTCGTAAAACATACATACAGTAGACTGCAAGAGTAGTCATTAGTATTTGTAACACTGCAGTTAAATATATATGCCATGTTATTGATATCCATCATGTAATGTAGGTACAATGCCCTGATCTGTGTCTTTGTATCTTGCAGCACATCAACTATCTGCATTATCCAGCAGCCCATCCATTGATCATCATGCTGTTACTGATGTGTCTCAGCATGGTAGTGTGGCATCCATCATGTAATGTAGGTACAATGCCCTGATCTGTGTCTTTGTATCTTGCAGCACATCAGCTATCTGTATCATCCAGCAGCCCATCCAGTGATCATCATGTTGGTCATGATGTGTCTCAGCATGGTAGTATGGCCACAGAGGACCTTGAGTTGTTTGGAGAGTCCATCAATGAGGATGACAGTGATGTTGCAGCAGATGTAGCCTCAGATGCAGAGGCCCACTTGTCTAGCTATTCAGCGGATGCTGCCTTAGTGGATGCTGAAGAGAGTGAGGCTGTTGACCAACACAACACAGTTGAGAGCACTGCTGCTGGCAGTTCCATACAGCAACCAGAAACAGGGCATTGTGGTGGATATAGGCAAGCAGATGTGCATGGCCAGGTGTCAGAGAGTGTCCACCTCCTACAACAGGCAATTGAAAACTCACAGCAATGTCATCATTTAGATGTCTGTGCACTTTGGCCACTTAAAATGAGATTCTACTAGCTGTGGCATGGATGGTGGAAACCCTAGCCTCTACAGTATCGCAGCAGTGTCACACTACAAGCAGGATTCTGCATTCCATAGCTAAGCTCAGCACACTGCAACCTGTGATAGACAGGCCACCTGTCCACACAACCACCATTGGCCATTGCAAATCACTGTCTGAGGTCCAATCTGCACAGAGTTCAACTGCTGGCCCATCTACTGAGGTCCTGCCAGTCACAAGGCCTTCAATTCTTAGCCATGCTCTTTTATCTCAACATGGTGTTGCAACCTCATTCACCTCCATCTAGGAGCAACTAGGGCAAGATGTGTCTGTACATGGTCAGGGCAGGGCATCAGTGAAGTCACCCAAGACTGTGTTTGTCCAACAGTGTAATAAACATAGCTGGCTATTATTATTGCAACACCATTGTACTGTGATATGTCTTTTCTGAAATTAAAATTTCTACATTATGTCCTGTGTATATTGTACAGATATGTATGTGTAACACTGGTGTGTGCCCCTTAATGTTTACCATACAGTGATACAACAATCTGAGTGTGTATGCATACCTGTGCCAGTTGTGCCCTGAGTTAATGATTTGTGTGTTTGACACATTTGCATATGTTCATGTTGGAATGTGTTATGCTCATGTTATGTGTGATGCTCAGTGCATACATCTAGTGGGTATTTGCCATTGGATGCTATCTGTGTTGCTGTGGCGGGGCAAAACTTGAACATCATTGTTCACTTTGTGTACTCAGGTACATGTGGCTTGTCATGACTCAAAGTTGTAGGTCAGACATTGCCATATTGCCTATGTCTGCACTTATGGTCACACACTATGTTGCCTATGCCAGTGAATTATGTCTCCATATCCTCCTGCTCCTCCCCCAATACCTGTGGGCTATCCACTTCATATATTTGAGAGTTTTGGGGTGGTTTACCCACACATGCAGCTGGAAGACCACCATGTGCCATAGTTAGCATATTGTGCAGCATGACACACACTACTATCACTTGTGCTGCCTTCTTAGGTGTCCATTGCATTGCACTCCCAGATATGTCCACACATCTGAACTGAGCTTTTAATACATCAAACATATGGTCTATGGTGTTTCTAGTTAATGCATTTGCTTTATTGTAGACCTCTTGTACAGGGTGTAATGGTTAATAGTATGGGGTTGTTAGCCATGGCTCAAGAAGATAGCTACAGTCACCTGTTGTGCAGTATAAAGACACTTTTGGTTATAATGGATTTTGTTGAGAGGGGTATCCTTAGATTGCATCTTAGCTGTGTTCTTGCACTTACCCAGTAGCAATCCTTCAGGTATTTCACCTTGCTGGAATGCAGTCCTGAGTCCACTTTCCCTCCAAATGGCAGGACCATGGACACATCCAGAGTGTGTTGCCATGATATTTGTTTTACTATTATCTGCTGCACACAAAACTTGGCAGTTGATGGATGGTCATCCCATTTTGTTTATGTAGCTGTCTGCTTCTGGATGTACTCGAGTCTTGATAGGTATGTGTGTGCAGTCTATTGCACCAAGTACATGGGGGAGGCTTGCTATGCTATAGAATGCGTGCATTACAGTTCTCTGTTCCATGGTGATAGATGGAGAGAGTAGGTAGTCATCCATCTTGCTGCATATTGCTTCCAGGAATTCTGTCAGAGTATGACTGGCAGCTGTCTGTGATACTCCCACAGCATCCCCCGTAATTCACTAGAATGTCCCAGATGTAAGTACATCCTGGCTGAATCACGCATTGGTTTCAAGGGGGATGGGGTTTCCTCACAGGGTCTGCTCAGACATGTGTTGGACATGCATGTTGCAGACAGCCTGCACTAGTAGTCTGTCTAGATGACATCTGTCAATTATTTGCTGTTTTGGCAAATGGTTTAGTTTCAGCCTTACTCTGACTCGAGCTGGCTGCCTTCTAGAAAACATTGCCATGGCCTCATTATAGCTTGCAGGTTGCATTTTTATAGGATTTTCTACAGTTTTTCTGTGGATTTTGCCATAATCTGTAGTATTCACTTAGATTCCTCAGCATCCAGAAGGTATGTGCTGAGGATTTTAGAAACAGAGTCAGCATGGCTGTTTGTCGCATTTGAATTGCGTTGTGTACACAATGTGTTTTAGAATCAGGCATGCACAAAATCCCTAATTATCCTGTGCTGTATATGTAAGTACTCAGTCTACCTTCAGCATGACTTCTAGAATCGCATCCACAGCAGTGTGCCAAAGTCTTCTTTGGGTGTGCTGCACTATCCACAAATAGCTTCCATGCACTTTACAGAATCCAGCCCCACAATTCTTCCCAAACACCTTAACATTTCAGGGATTTATTTATATATTTATTTATTTGTTGTCTTTTGTTTACTAGGAAAGTCTGACTTGGCACAAGTCCCATTTCTTTGGAGGTCTGGGGAGAAAAGCTCCAGATGAAATACATATTTACAATGAACAACAATAAAAAAATAACATTTTAAGCATTACTTTGCAGGTAGTATTGAGACAAATAGGAAGGAATAATGCCCAACAAGTTGTGTGTTGCTGTGTAAATAATGCATGCTCAGGGGTGTCATTTATACAGTAAAGCACATCATAAAGGGCATTATTGCACTTAGAGAATGGGCTGTCTGTAAAATACTTTTGATTCATCTGTTTATTGCTTTATTAACATTTTACTTTTTTTGTCTGTATTTTTGATGCAAAATAGTTCCTCTAAATAATGTTTCATACTTGCTGTAGCATGTGTAAATGGTGTTGGATGAAGTATTTTACATTCAAATTTTAAGATTTTCAAAGAATGTCCAGATTTTCTGTATTTTTTTTGGTCTGTTACTCATAAGATTTATGGTTTGCTGTCAAAACATTGGAGACTGAAGTCACTAAATAATGACATACATTTGAGTTTCAGATATTATTTCCTTCAGAAAATGCATGCTAAAACAAATCCTTTTATGCTAGCAATTTCCTAAATTTATAACAGCAATTTTAAAATCTGTTCTTATTTTAAGCCTTTGTTTCCTTTTATTTTAGGCTTTATCAACATTTCTTTAGCTAAGAGGTTGAGAGGAATGCAAACCTCTTAATTTTAACTGCCACTGCCACTGTTCAATCCATCTCTTTGTGTCTCTTACACACACACACACACACAGATATACACACACACACACACACATTTCCACTTTCAAGTATACATGCACTCACGCATGCAGACAGAAGCATACAGACATACACTTTTCTATTTTTTTTTAGATTTTCTATTTGTTTTAATATTACAGTCAGTAAACAGCAAATGTGCTGCTTAGTGAGCATAAAATAATGGATGCCGTGAGCTTCCTTACACTCTGAGTTCTACGGCAGCTTAATATTCTGCCATGAAGCATCAGACTTATTTTTCAGCAGGCATTACCTGTACATTAACATCCTGCTGGAGAACATTGTTCTCCAATCAGGGTTTAATGAACAGTTTGCCCATTTGCTAAATACATGTATCATATACTTTAGAAGTTATATTATTTCACATAAGTCACAGACATGTTAACATGTAATAGCTGGAGATACAAGAGCAGTGCTAATGCACATAGGTTCAGTATATATTTATTGACATGAGTCAGGAAGGATGTCACCAGAGCAGGAACAGAAAAATAGAAGAGGTGGAAGGGCATAAGTAGAAATAATGAAGAAACACATAAGTAGAAAGCCTTTTGATAGTGGAAAGTTTGAGATAAAAGTAGATAGGTGAGTTGATGAGGTGGGTAAGGAGGGGGTATTAGGACAGGATTACAGATATAGGATAGATATAGGTTTGTTGGATGAGCTGTAGTAGGGATGAATGAGAAAGAGACAGGGATAAGAAATGTGAAAGAGTCAGGGTGACTGATAGAGAGATTGGCAGTAGAAGAGAAACAGAAAGAAAGACAGGATTAGTCAGTGATGATCATTCATAGTGCATGGCAAATTCTCTCCTACAATGTGGAACAAGGCAAAAGTACAATCTATTCAAGTTGCTGTAGGTTTTATTCAAGTTGCTGTAGGTTTTATATCTTTGGGTCTGTGATGAAGAGGATGGTCTTTGTTTTTTTTTAGATGGAACTGTTAACCTTCAAAGTGCAGAGGGACACCACTTTAGATGAATCTGCAATGCATCCAGTGCAGTTTGCAAGCTCCAGGTGTGTGGATGTGTAGGAAACTCCTAGTTATTTGTAGTCTGTGGGTTGTTTCTTCATTCAAAGCCCCTAAACATAGGGATCCGGTCTTGGGAAAGGTGATTAAACATCTCAGGAAATTAACTTATTGCTTTATATATCATTTCGAAGAACTACACACCATTCTTCAGACCTATATAAATTTCAAATTTACTCTAGTGTCGTTAGACTTGGTTGACCTGAAAAGATATCATAATAGAATCAGGTGGCTTTTGTAACCCACACACTTCTCAAAAAAAAAAAAAAAAAAAATAGAGAAGAAACGATAAAGTGCTGTCCTGAAATATCTCGGAGTTTGGATGATTTATCCATTTAGGCATAGGCCATGCTGCAGATGAAGATGCCCCTCCCCCATTAAGCAACTTATTCATATATAAAAATGAGGATTATGTAGCTTATTCTAATCTATGTGAAGCTTCTGTTACACTGTTTCTGAAATATGGCAAAGATCATTTAGAGATGGCATGATGTTTACACTGTTTGTTAAATAAATGCATGATAAAAATCATGTGCAAAGCTTTTGTTTTTACCATTTCTTTTTGCAGAACTCATGATGTCTTCATGTAAAGTGGACTTTCTATTCAATAGCTTCTTCACTGGAACTGCATGTATTAAGTTTAATAAACCTGTACTTGCATTTACCATATGCTGAGAAGCTATCAGGTACTTCCTGATTCTGTGTCATGTGGTCCTACATTTTGAAGACACAATGGGGGTGTGGGTTAAACAACGTGTAGTCAATGGCATGTTTTCTCTAGTCTGCAGCAGATTTCAATACGTAAAGTGACACAGACTGCAGCACAGTTAAGCAATCAGACAATAAATTAAATCAATTTGTATTCAAATAAAAAGTCATGAAAGAAACATGGAACAGGATAAGAGTCATAGTAAAGTGGAAAGTGCTTTACAAGTAATGTAACAGCATTAACATTTTTATACTATGACATCATCAGAAGGTGCCACCAAATTGCACTATATCATAATGAAACAGCTGCTAAGCATACACTAAATACAAATAAATGTTTGTTAAACTTCAGAAATGTAGAGCTAGTGACATAACTAAAGTAAGTGACATAACTAAAGTAAGTGACATATTTTTGTATCAGAAAGCCCACCATGAGAACAAAATTATAGAGTAAAAAGAAGACAGAAAATACTTTTCACATGATGTTTAAAATTCTAGCTAAAATACTGATCACAAGGCTAGATAAAGTGCCTTAGCTGAGCAGCAGCAAAGTTGTTTTTGTCAGAGGACAGTGGTCCTCATCACATCTGTGTATCACATCTCATGTGATCTCCTCAATAGAAAGTGAAAAATACTAGAGCAATTTATCATCCTTAGATGCCAAAAAGGCTGTTGTTCAGATAAAGTGAGATATTTCCTTCAGGCTCTGTACATAATGGTCTTTTATGCATGTTTCCTTAACTATGCACAGATACTATATCAGAATCCTGTGTCCAGGGTATGATATAGTACAGTTATAGCTCCTACTTAACATATTCAGTAGTGCTAGACAAGGTTGCAAATTGTCACTGTATTTTTTCTTTTCAGCATCATAGGTTCATAGATTAGTACTAGCTAATTGCCATTATGGGTAATTTTATGCCTAGCCAATTACCCCGCATGAGAATCAAACCATGCACCATGTGTCTCTAAGCCAAACACATTAACGATCATACCAACCTCACAACTCCCTTTAAAATGGTATAACCAACATCTCCAGGGATATGGTTCACAGACAAACACACTTACATTTGGCAGGACTGAGATTAGAACCCCTCTCTGTCTAGTTATTTGTGCTACAGTGTTACACAATTATCTCATGTGTCACAGAGCTTATAGAGCTAAGGTTTCTCCAAATGTACTTTTAAGGTGAACGACATCAGCAGCCCTTGTAAAGTATGGCAATAGGAAGTGTACTGGGTGGCAAAGGCCTCAAATTACTTTAACCTACAATCATACATATGTGCCAGAACTGAGATCAAAACCCCTGCCTATCTAGTTATTTATATTATAATGTTATGTAGTAATCACACACACCACTGTTATGAACGGTGTACTGAGATATAAGAGAATATATTTGACAGTGAGATAGACCAGGCTATAATCGAAGCTTTCAATTATAGAATGTGCTGTTATTACTTAGCCTTTCCATATAATAAGACTCAAATGTTTTGAGTTACTGATGCATGTTTTAAGTTTTTAAACTACAAGTTAAATGTTAACAAGTGAGTGATTTACAAGTCAGCAAAGATCAACAAGTAGATCATTGTAGCTGTGGGACTGATAGTGGCCTTAAAGGGGCTCAGGCAATGACATGGCGTATGACACGGTAAAAGAGCCTGGTCCTTGAGAATCTAAATATACTGTAAAAGGGGTTTCTTGTGGATTCATAAACTAAGAACAGGTGAGGATTTCCATGTGGCAGAATTAACATTATCAAAATAAATATTCCCACTAGGAGTTTCTTACCAGTAATTCCTACTTGATCCATACCCATAAAATGTATGACAGTCATTTCGAATGAATGAGAAACTACCCCATGTCAGTTTGAATGTATTAGCACTGTCTTTCAGTGAGGAAAGAGTGAATTTACTGCAAGTGTGAGTACAATGAGCAAGAATACTTCCAGTTCAATTCTGGGTTCAAGGTTTCTGGGTTCAAGGCTAAGTTAATACTCCAGTTTTGGAAAGTACTGATGTGATATGACACTGTCCAGAAAGTCATAATATTAACAGAATCAAAATATATTAATGTAGTTAAGCATTTTCCCTTCATTCATTTAAGTAGGACTTCTTCACAACTAATCAGTCATCACACTGAGTAACTTAAATAACTTCCATCCCCAAACTGTATCATGAAGAAGCTCTTCATTTTCAGTTCTAATAAGAGAAGACTGTTAACAATACATAAAAAATTCTGATATTTAGCTTCTTGTAGATGCAATGAAAGAACAATTCCTAGCCTTCACACACCATCTCAGTGAGCTGTGTTTCTGTTAATGCACTTTCTGTCTCAATCGTTTGGAACAAAATACTTCTTCCCTCAAACAGCTCTCAGTTTGCACTTAGTTTTGAGCTCCCTAGATTCTCTTGCAGTTCCCAAGGAATCATGAATAAGTAGAAATGAATAGTGGTATGACAAAATGTGGGGTATGCCATTTTTGTTCAAAAATTAATGTGGGAAAATATATTAACTTTGGGGTAACTGAATATAAATTGAAGGGGATATTTACTTGCACCACTAGGGGTGCAGTCTGCACTGCAACTTGTAATGTTTGCTCATGTTTTTATGTGGACAAAACAGAAAGAAATTTAATCAAAGAGTTTACGAACATGAATACAGTATAAAAAAACAGAGTTTGAATAATGCTTTAGCAAAGCACATTTTTGACATTCCAGATCACCAACTTAAGTATGGTTATAGACAGAGTTCAAGATATGAAAAGGGTTGGCCAATGGATTTTATATCTTGAGATAAAATAACTAATATGGCAATTAATGTTAAATGCTGACAGTTGGCTAGACATTAATGAACACAGCTTGATTACATGTTTACTGAAGCTGAAAGTTCTAGAAAGGAATGATTTGTAGTAGTAGGTGAACAGAGATATTTTATCCAACTTATAATAGCTTTTGATAATGAGACATTTATGGGTTTGAATATATAACTAGTTTTATTCACTTATTTATTTCATTATTTACGAAATTATTAATTTATTGTTTTAAAAGAATGGGATTTAATTTAAGTTCACAGAATAGCGTTGAGGGGAGTCCATTGTTTAACATTTATATTCAATTAATTATTGGGGAGGTATCATGAAGATGTGTTAAGGGGAGGGTTGCTGTCCGGGAACCAATGGAATTGTATCTGGCTTTATTTAAGACCTAGGAAAATGTTTATGGATGTCTGAGAAAGTTCAGCATAGTTTGAATGAAAGCAATTATGGATTGATTTTTTATGTTAACAGTGTATACTGTGGATAATTCAAGTATTATGGATTTATTTTAAGTCAATATTTTGTATGTGAATTCCTTCCATCACTGCCATTTGTTTTTATTACATAATCACACTGAGGAACTTAAATAATTTCTAACCCCGAACTGTATCATGGAGGAGCTCTTCATTTTCAGTTATAATAAGAGAAGATTGTCAACAATACATAAAAAAAATTCTAATCCTCAGCTTCTTGTAGATGCAATGAAAGAACAATCTTCTGCCCTCATACACCATCTCAGTGAGCTACTTTTCTATTAATTCACTTTCCTTCTCAATTGTTTAGAACAAAGTACTTCTCTCTTCAAACAGCTCTCAGTTTGCACTTAGTTTTGTGCTCCCTAGATTCTCTTGCATTTCCCAGGGAATTTCCCCATCCCTCTTCTGAACTACACTACTCATAATATCAGTAGAAAACCCTTCTGTCTACATCACAGGTAAAAATTGTTTTTCTCTAAATTACTAGAGTTTTAAGGAACACCAAGGCAGCTATACCAAACTATAACTAATTAGTTTTATGCCACAGCAAAGTAAGTCCTCTAGAATTGCATATTCTTTTCTTCACTTTGTAACAGTTTGTATATTAAGCTTCTAGTGAACAATGACAAAATAAATCACAAAACAACGTTTGGTTTGAGATAAGGTCTGGTGTTTCCTGCCTACATTCTGTATGACTTTATTTATTTCTCTTTTTTGTCCGGGAAAAGTCCGACTGGGCAAAACCTATTTTCAGCAGTGGCCTGGGAAGAAAAGCTCCATATTTAAGTCACACATGATGTATATTTATAATTGCAGGGTATTAACATTTATACATGAACTTACTCACATGAGTTTTACATATTTTTAAAATATTTCTTACATGAAAACATTTTAACACAACAAAACAAGAGACAAATTAATATAAATTGGCTAATTCTTGAAATGAGAAATATGTACAATAACAATTGATATGTTTATAACATGACTGGTCTGTTTTTGAGTTTAGTAATAATTTACAGACAAGCAGAATGTAGCTTAAAATAAGGAGATATGAAAGGAAAAGTTATGGAAATAAGCAGAAAGATAAATGAATAGAGGAAGAATTGTAGTTAGTGGCAGGATGTGAGAGGAGAAAATGTAAGCGTTTAGGCAGTACGTGCAGTATGAAGAGGAGAAATAAGGTACAAGAAGATTGGGAAGCAAAACAGCAGCAATAGGTGGAGAAAAGTAATCTGAATAAAGCTAGCCAGGTAAACAAAAACAGAGCCATCCTTGGCATGGGTGCTGTTTAAGCAAAGTTTTGAAACTATTTAAGTTTTCTATCTGTTTTAGCTGTATGGGGATTTATTTCCAGAGTTTTGTCACATCATGAGAGGAAAGAGAGTCTCCTGCACTGTTACATGTCTTACTGATACATAGTAAAAGTTTATTGCTAGAGTGAAGATATCTAGTTAGGAAATAGTACAACAGAGTATTTTGTAACGCTGGGCATTTTTTTGGAGAGTACAATAGGTTGTAGACAATGATTAGTTGTGAGTATATCAGCTGATTTTGAAGTTCAAGCCAGTTTTATTGTTTTAATGCAAGGGTGGTGTGTTTTATAATGTTGGTTGGTTGCAAATTTAGCTATTTTGTAGCAGCAGGAGGATAGTTTAGTTGTATAATGGTGTTGATATTTGTAAGAATAGGGGAGGCAGATAACAGAGAAGAAAGGAGGGATGTTGCTGCTAAGGTGATCCTTCCTTGATCTGTCAGGTAGTGTTTAGCTGTATAGAGGGAGACAAGTTTTTGTTGAGTTTTTTTGATGGAATGAAGTATGTGATGATAACATTTGAGATTGTCATCTAGTATGACTCTGACTAGTTTAGTTTGGCTTATGGCTTCTATTTTTGTGTTATTACTTGAGATAATATAAAATGTGTGTTTCTGGTTAAGGTGCCATTTTGGAGTAAATAGCATAATGTTTTTTTTTTTTGCTTTGAGCAGCAAGTTAGAATATTTTAGCCATATCTCAATGTCAGTGAATGATGTTTGGGTGATTCCCTGTAATTTATTTAGGGATGAGACAGAGCAGATAAGGGCTAAATCGTCAACATATTGTATGAGAGTGGCAAGTGTTGTAGCCATGTGACGTTTATGAAGATATTAAACAGAAGGGGACTGAGTAATGACCCTTGTGGAACACCAACAGAGATTGGTTGAAATGTTGAGAGATTTTGTTCCCACATAGTTGCCTGGTGACAATTGCATAAATGACTGTAAAACCAAGGCACAGAGAGGGGTAAGTGAGATCGAGTGTTTCAAGTTCAGAAAGGATCTTTTGATGTTCCCACTTAGTTGCCTGGTGACAATTGCATAAATGTATGTGAAACCAGGGGACAGAGAGGGGTAAGTGTTTCAAGTTCAGAGAGGATCTTTTGGTGAGACACTGTATCAAATGCTTTGGAAATGTCAAGGAAAAGTGAAGAAAGGTTGCCATAATTTCTGTATTGCTTTACTGTGTTGGTGAAGTTGAGGAGGGCAGTAAGTGTACTGTGGTTGGAGGTTGTGTTTGGTTATATGTTTCATAGCTGAGACTGAATACATTCCTCAAGGATTTTAGAGTGGGGTGATAGGACAGCAATAGGTTTATAGTGTGTTAACTCTGTTGAAGCACCTCCTTTGTGAAGTGGTATAATACTTGATTTTTTTCAGATGGCTCAGATATAGTTTTCTGTTATTGAACAGTTGATTAGAATGGCGACAGGAAAGGTTAGTGCTTCTACACCTGTTTTGAGGACCTCAGTGGGAAGGTTATTGGCAACCGATGTTTTTGCTTTTAACTTGGATAGGAATTTTTTTTTTTATAACTGATGTTGGGACAGGCTGAAAAGTAAGAGGCAGTGTGTTGCTTTCAAAAACAGATGGAAGTTGGAAAGGTGAAGTGAGGTGGTCACTGATTAGAGACAACACTGACCAGATAAAATGAGTGTTGCACTGAGCGACAATGGGCTCTTAGTTGTCTGAAGTAGAAAGACAGGGTATAGTGCTATGGCTGGGGTGTAATTCAGGATGTAGGAGTATGGCCAGGGTGTAATACAGGGTATAGTGGTATGGCCAGGGTATAATATGGGCTGTAGTGGTATGGCCAGGGTGTAATACAGGGTGTAGTTGTATAGCTGTGGTGTAATACAGGATGTAGGGGTATGGCCAGGGTGTAATACAGGGTATAGTGGTATGGCCAGGGTGTAATACAGGGTATAGTGGTATGGCCAGGGTTTAATACAGGGTGTAGTTGTGTGGCTGGGGTGTAATACAGAATGTAGTGAATGGCCTTGGTGTAATACAGGGTATAGTGGTATGGCTGGGGTGTAATACAGGGTATAGTGGTGGCTGGGACATAATAGTTTATTTAGAAAGGTCCAAAGTAGCTTGGGGCTGTCTTAGTGCTTTTTTTGAAGATTACTGTATTATGATTTCTACTCATATTTAAAAAGGATCTTGGTACAGTTTCTGAGATATCTAAAATTTTGATAGTCATGTTGTGTTGCATTCTTATACCATTCTTACCATGCTTTTATCTTTTTGTGTCATGAGATGTTTGGTCTCTTTTGTCAGCCATGATGTTGCATTAGATATTACCTTTCTTGTCTTAATTGGTGTTAAATCATTTAGTATTTTTAGGAAAGGTGGGTAGATGTTTTCAGGGTAGTATATATATAGTTAAAGTAGAGGAGAGTGGTTAGGGTGTGTGCAGAAAGCTGTATAGTAGGAGTTTGCAGGTAGGGGAAGGAGAAGAAGTTAGTAGTGTACAGATGAGGGAGGAGACTAACAATGTGTATTGATGAGAAGGATAGTAGTCCAAAGTAGTAGCTATAAGTAGTAATATGAGTATATAAAAAAGTGCTTTTATAGCATTGGAGTGTATTTGTGCATGTGTGTGTGTGTGTATGTGTGCGTGTGTGTGTGTGTGTTGTTGTGTGAGTGTTGTGTGTGTGTGTGTGTGTGGTGTGTGTCTGTGTGTGTGTGTGTGTGTGTGTGTGTGTGTGTGTGTGTGTGTGTGTGGTTGATAAATGTATATACATACATACTTATATATACATACATATATATATATATATATATATATATATATATATATATATATATATATATGTTCATATGTTATCAAATTGTTAAAGGTTCGAACATTATATGATCAAACCCATGTAATCAAACTTTTAACAATTCGAAAATCTAAAAAAAAATAAACAACACAAAAAACCTACCTGACCATTTTAAGCAGGGGGGCAAGCCACCCTGCACACCCCGCAACCTCCGCTCTTTAAATATACCAACGCTGAGATCGCACTACAGTGCAGGAATGGGAAATCTTCCTATTCCACACTGTACGGAAATCTCTATTGAAACATTCAAACTGTTAAAAGTTGAATCATATGGGTTTGACCATATAACGTTCGAACTTTTAACAATTCGCCAAATTCATATGTACCCTATATATATATATATATATATATATATATATATATATATATATATATATATTAGTAAGCAGGGGTGTGCATGCAAAGAAGTGGGTTGAGAATGTTTGTAAAGAAAGTTTAAGTTTGGGGAATGGGCTGCAGCAGAAATTGACAAGAGGATAGAAATTGGAAGAGGGTTTTTAATGTATATTTCTTTAAGGGGTGGGGAATATGTATTAGATTGTAGGAGTAGTTAAGAGTGAATAAATATAATGGCCCAATGGGTAGCTGGAGAATTAGGGGTGGAAGTGGAGTGAAGCAGGTAGAGATAAACAATCAGAGTAGCAGGAGTCAATCAGTCTATGCAGGCAATTTTAGCATAAGTAATGGTAAAGAGACCAAATTAAGATTGTGTACATTACTAATTATTGACTAAAATGCTTCGTTGCTAGTTGGAAACATGCAGACACATTCCCTCCTCAAATTAATTAACTAACAATAGATAAACTATTAAAGTGTATGGGGGGGTGGTCACATTTTCATAGCCTGAGCTGATACAGTTGCTTTTATAAACAGTTACTCCAGAAGAAAATGCTAGCCTTGCTAACAAGTAATTTAACAAAACACTGCTAGCTCAGTTACCAAATAACAATAAAAACATAAAGCAGAGTTAAGTTGTATTTGCCACTTTACATGCCTTTTGCACAATGAAAAAGGAAAGTAGAATGTTATATTCAGGGAGTTCAGTGGTAGGTGTGCAAAGCCTTATTGTGTTCTGTAAAAGAAGAACCCAGCTGTAGCCTGAAATACCTGGCCATGAGGAAAAGGCACAAGTGACCCCCACAGAACTGAGAGATAGGGTGTCCATTTGGAGGGGCTACAGTATGCCTGGCTATGAACTGTTCCCTTCTTCCAACAGCAAGACTAAAAGGGAAAAAATAAAATATAGATCAAAATAAAGCTTCTCCTACCAAGTGGTTACACAATATGAATGGTTTGAAATAAGCCTTTTATTCACAGTAAATGGAACTAGAGACAGATATATAAGGTTGGATAAACTGTAACTGTTTGCTGTACTATGACTGGGATTCCTTAGTAATCATGTAGGCATTATGCTAAACCTAGATGATTTAAACATGTTAGCATGATGAGCAATAGTGCCAATCAAATATGCATGCTGCTCATTGTGCCTACACATTTGCAACACCTTTTTGTGGCCAGCAATATTGTTTGCAGCCATAGAAAGGTGCTTGTAAACTTGAACACAGAATTTAAACAAAGTGGATTGCCTTTAGGCAAACCTAATATATGAGCACACACTACAGCCCAGAAAGATGTAAGGCCAAGTGCAGTGAAGAAAGTCTGAAGGCTAATAATTAAAATGGGGGAATTATACACAAGTAACATTGGTTGTACTGCAGAAGTAATTAAGGGGGCGGATGGAGAAGGTGTACTCCTACACTGCAAGCAAATGTGCTGAAGTGTCAAAGAAGTAATTCTAACATAAATCCTGCCATACTGATGTGATGATAATTAACATCAATGACAATACATGAATGATCATGCTAAGAAAGGATGCGAGTAGCATATAAAACTGCAGTGTAAAAAAAAGGGGCGTTAATGTGATATACAAATTAATGAAATGCAGAGTTGTGATATCAGTTAGCAAGGACAGAAGATACATTAATGGATGACTGCATAGAATGCTGGCACTGCACCTGAAATGTATATACAGTGAATGTATGTATGCAAGCCGACATCACTGTTGTGTTATCTATGTCATCATGTATACACAAGACCAAGTGAACCTTATAGCTGTCATGTCAAGCACATCAGAAATGGATGTTTTTGCAAATAAATGTTATTGGAACCCACAGGAAAGGGGCTATAAACAACTAATAGACAAGCAAGTGTTTTATAGTCATGTAAATTCTAAATGGTAACACTCAACATCCATAAGTGACAAATAGCAGCACAGGTCAGGTAACATTTCATATTTTCATGTTTTACATTGGTAATTTGCACACACTTCAGACATCGTTATACTGAGCATTCTAAGGCAATATAGAAATCCCACCATATTTACTGACGACCAGTTAATTCTCAAACAAACTGATATGGTAAGTGAGAGATTTATTTACATGTCACTGGAGACAAGCTCTCACATAAATGTACTCATAATGTCAATAAGGTTGTTAGCAGTACACACGTTGCACCCATAATACACAATTCAAAGCAGACATATAGACCGACATATGCTGAGACACATAAATGTAACCTTCCTAAACCCCAAAGACATCTGAGATGAAGTACATAAAACAAATAACCTTAGCAGCCACAAATGCAGTCTTTCAAAACAACACCCAGATCAAAACATAGAGCTACATTTCAAGGAGCCTCTACTTCTAAGCCCATAAGGCAAGCCACCACACAATCCAATATTCTGGTCATTGGAGGCTCCATCATGAGATACACTGATGTCCCTCTCACCAGGCTGAATCAGGAGAAAGTCGCGGTCAGTTGCCTATCAGGGGCTAGAATCCTCCCTATTACGGGTCTTTGGATGACAAGTCCCAGTATGACTCTGTCACAATCCATGCTTTTCATTGTATTTCATGTATTTTTCATTGCTAGATAATGTTTCATTACTCTAATTGCATTTTTACTCTATTACTTAACTGTAAACTGCTTTTTCATACTGAGAGTTGTATTTTCTGTTTGTGAGTGCTCTATCTGTGCTTTTTTGTGCATTTTTTGTGAGGTTTCTATGTTCTAGTCAGGTATCATATAACTGATTTGTTTGCAGTTAAAAGCATTCTCTAGAATCTCCTTGCTCCTTTATCTGTTTAACACTTTCATTTAGTGGCTAGAGCTAGTAGCTGTAATAGTTTCTCACCTGCCTTCCCTATTGGTGTCTTGTTCTTATACTTGGTGGCTTTGCAGTTGCCCGCCCATACTGTAAATTTGATCTGGGACACTCCTCCCAGTCTAGTGTCATTATCTCATTCTACCTAATACAGAGAGTACATTTGAGAAGGCCAACCCACTTATGTTCTTAACCTTGAATTATCTTCTGTTCCTGCTTTCTCCTTTTCCACTTTACTAACAAACAAACAAAAAAAAAATCTAAGTTTGTTTCCTGTCTTTCCTGTAACTACTTTGGTCCAGATATGGATTTGCTGTATCCAGGAATGTTTGTAGGCTCCTGAGCCCCTCAATCCTTTATGTGTGGGAGGGAAGATTCTAGTTTATCAGTGGGAGTGGTAAGCACAAGGTAGCCTATCTACCACATAAAGAGTGGTTTCTGGCTCAGAAACTATAGTTATTGGCTGTTTGGGCAGTTTTTCCATCTCTCTCAACATTCTGATTTAAAAGCACACATTTGCACTTGCTTCACCCCTTTCCTGTAACTAGTCTAGTCCAGATACAGATTTGCTGTATCCAGGACTGTTTATATGCTCCTGAGCCCCCCCCCCCAAGCCTTTCTGTGTTGGTGGGAAGCCTTCTAGCTTATCAGTGGGAGTGGTAAGCACTAGGTAGTCTATCTGCCACATAAGGAGTGGTTCGTGGCCCAGAAATTGTAGTTATTGGCCATTTGTGCAGTTTTTCCATTTTTCTCAACTTTCTGATTTAAAAGCCCACATTTGCACTTGCCCACCCCCCTTTCCTGTAACTAGTCTAGTTCAGATACAGATTTGCTGTATCCAGGACTGTTTGTAAGCTTCTGAGCCCCCCAAGCCTTTCTGTGTTGGAGGGAAGGCTTCTAGCTTCTCAGTGGGAGTGGTAAGCACTAGGTAGCCTATCTACCACAAGAGGAGTGGTTTCTGGTCCAGAAATCGTTTTTTATTGGCCGTTTGGGCAGTTTTCTCCATCTCTTTCAACTTTCTGGTTTAAAAACCCACATTGGCGCATGTTACCCCCCTTTCCTGTAACTAGTATAGTCCAGATACAGATTTGCTGTATCCAGGACTGTTTGTAAGCTTCTGAGCCCCCCAAGCCTTTTTGTGTTGGAGGGAAGACGTCTAGCTTCTCAGTGGGAGTGGTAAGCACTAGGTAGTCTATCCACCACAAGAGGAGTGACTTCTGACCCAGAAATTGTAATTTATTAGCCATTTGGCAGTTTTTCCATCTGTCTCAGCTTGTTTTCCACCTTTCCAGTAACTAGTCTAGTCCAGATATAGACTTGCTGTATCCAGGGCTGTTTGTAAGCTTCTGAGCAGTGCCAAAGTCTGCATTTCAATTATTCCCTTAGATCTACTAGTTCTCTTGTCTCCTGCACTTATACTAGCTTATTAGTCTAGCACTTTACCAGACTTCTTGTAGCACTTATTCTAGCACACAAAAGTGCTACCAGCACTAAACATTCTACAAGGAAACAGATCCAGTACTTATTATCAATGTCCACCCCTCCAGGCATGTCTAAAGGCCAGTTCCCTGTGCTTTTTCCTATTAATCTGATGAACTTGGGCATACTGAGGCAATGTAGCAACTGCCTCATGTACACTGACAACCTTCTTCTCTTACCTCCCAACACTCAGACTTGCAAGAGATGCAATTATATATCCAAATTGGAAGCCACGCACTCTCCAGCCAAGACTGGAATACCTGGTCAATAGGAGAAGGTCAGCACTTGCACCACAACACATGGAACACATAGCCCTCCAGAACACAAACCAGCACTGCCTTCACATAAAAACACAAACCACACACCCATCTTAATGGAGGCTCTCAATAAAAATCTACCCAAGCATCAGAGACCTCCATGGCAGAAATGCACTTGACCACCACAACACAGCACTAATCATGAGACACATAACTCTCCTAAACAGTGTGCCACTCAACCAAAGCCACTAAGGCAAAACAGCATGTCCAACACACTAGTCATAGGTGACTCGATAGTGAGGCACACTGATGTCCCACTCACAAGGTTGAATAAGGAGAAAGTGACAGTCAGCTGCCTGTCAGGTGCCAGGATCCACCACATAACGCACACACTCAGGTCCCTCAACAACAGGTACAAATATGAGTCTGCCATTGTACATGTGGGTGTGAATGACCTGAGATGTACCTCCCTGGACTACATGAAAAGAGACATGGAGGAGCTCTCTGGTTATTTAGCCCATGCGGGTATGACCCTAGCCCTGAACAGCATCCTACCATCACTGAGAATGATACCACAGTACAAGCAGAAAATGATTGATTTCAACAATTGGCTAAGTTTCTGGTGTCATTCAAAGGGGGTACGGTATCTCTCTACTTGGGATGACATGATTGACAGACCTAGATGCTTTGCCAGAGATGGCCTGTATCTGTCACCCCTGCACTTTCAGATACTGGCCAAGGCTCTTGCCATCCCTATAGTGCCTTTTTTAGGTGGTGTTCCAAAGACCAAATTACCACTGTAACAGCTACAACCAAATGCAATCTGAGGGTCATGATGCTCAAAGCTAGATGTCTAAATCTCAAAATGCACTCGCTCAAAGCACTCCTTAAAATGAAGAACATCAACATTTGTGCTGTAACAGACACCTGGTTCAAGGCAGCAGAAAACACCCCTGCACTACCAGGCTATAATTAATTCCACACCTTTTGGCTCCAGAACTTGGATGAAAGCTCCAAAGGTGGTGGTGTTTCCATATTCATAAAGGATGCACATACCTCCACACTGGTATCCCGACATAACGCATCAAAGATACTTCAGATGCAGCTAACATTGGATAAGATAGCAATTCAGGTAGTAGCCTGCTATAGGTCCCCAACCATGTCCAAGACTCACACTTCATGTTCCTAAGCACCCTGGAGAATATTAGGGTCCAACCTAACAATCTCTTACTAGGCGACTTCAACTACCACTCCTTAACTGGGAAAACTACTCATGTACCAATACACTTGCCCACTTCTGGGAGTTCATTAATTCTAATGCCCTGGACCAACTCGTTCTTACCCCCACTAGAGTTAACAACATCCTTGACCTGGTCAGTACTAACATGGAGGACCATTGCTCTACATCAATAGTCACCTCCTCCCTGGTTAGATCTGACAACAAACTAATAATCTTGGAAATCCACATCCCTCCCACCCACCCCTGCAAAGGTAACCACTATGAAAAACTTCTCCAAAGCTAACTTTGGGCTCCTAAAAACAGAGGTGGCTAACTTCACGGCACCCATGCAAATGGAGAATAGTTGCATGACCGCTGAATCATACACCAATGCACTGCACGAATAAGTACACAAATGCATGGATCTTGCCATACCCAACAGAACCAAGATGCTCTCCTCCAAAAAAGGAAGCCAATCTGGTAGTCCCCTGCCATAAGCAAACTGTACAACAGAAGGAGGAAACTGATGTGGAATAAGGTGAAGTCCCAAGACTGGAAAAACTCCCTTATCAGCCTCAACAAAAAGTTGAGATCCCTCATCAAATCCTCTAAAGCTAGCTATGAAAACAGAATTGCAGCAGATAATAAAGACAACCACAAGGCCTTCTATAGTTATGTAAAGAATCTCCATGGCAATACCTAGATTTGCTCTAAGCTACTGCACAATGGTACCTCCTATACTGAGTCAACAGATATTGCCAGTATACTGGCTGACAGATTCAGTGCCAACTTTTCCCCTCTCCCCCCAAAGGACCAATCACAATACCAGTAGATTGCCAGGCACCCAGTATTACTGCTGCACAGGTTAAAACAGCACTGTCCAAGGCCAGGAATACAGCTTCTATGGAACTTGACAATATCCCTGGCTGTGTTCTACTTGAACTACAGAGTGAACTTGCATCTTACCTGAGTGCCATCTTCAATCACAGCCTCACCTCAGGCTTTACCCCTACCGAATGGCGCACTGCTACAGTCATCCCTCTCCACAAAGGAGAGCAACTTCAGACCCTGGGAACTATCGCCCCATTAGCCTGACGAGTCTGATATGCAAAGCTACAGAATGCATCATCATGGACCTAATAAACAAGGATATAGGGAATCTCCAAACTCTGGATCCCACACAGTTTGGTTTTGTGAAGGGTAGATCATGCCTGCCCAACTTGGTCCACTTCTTTTAGTCAGTCATCAGAGCTGTGGATGAAGGCAAGGTGATTCATATAGTCTACCTTGATCTGGTCAAGGGTTTTGACACCATTCCCCACTCAGGAATCATAGAAAAACTCACTAAGCTAGGCATCAACCCATATATTACTAGATGGGATGCAAACTGGCTCACAGATAGAACCCACGGTGTGAAAGTAGCTGAATCCAATTCAGACTGCTGACTAGTCACAAGTGGAGTTCCACAGGGTTTAGTCCTGGGTCCTTTCCTGTTTGGTATCTACTTCTAGGAAGTCCAGGACAACACAAAGGGACTCTGGCTTACAATGTTCACAGACAATTGCAGGTTGGGAGCTATTATTAACTCTCCAAGTGATGTCGACATCCTACAGAATGGCGTCACTGAGATCAATGGTGTCAGAACCATGGCCTTAAGCTCAATGCCAAAAAATGTGTCGTCATTCCCTTTGGGAAGAAAAACGGTTCCCATGAATTACCACATTGATGGAAGTCCACTGAATACAGAAGGCATTATAAGAAATCTGGGAACACAGGTTGACAGCAGCCTCTCTTTTGATCGCCACATTACCACTGTGGTCAGAAAGTCCTTCTGTGTGGCACATCTCATTACTAAGAGTTTTACATCCAGGAAGAAAGAGGTTATTGTCTCCCTCTACTCTTAGGCCAGTTATAGAGTACAATGCCCCATTTGTCATGTACCTCACTAGACACCTGCAACAACTGGAGAGGTCATAAAAGTACCTCACAAAGAGGATCCTAGGCCTTAAACACTTGTCCTATATGGACAGACCCACAAATTCCAACTATTCTCTGTCTCATATCACTTACTTAGAAGCGATCTCTGCTTGCCTTACAAAGCCATGTCTGACCCAGCTCTGTTAGAAATGCTACATCTAAAGAAATCACAATTCCTCCACACCACATGCTCCAGAGACATCAACCTCATTACCACAATTAACAGGTCATGCTGAAGGGACAGGTTCATAACCGAGAGACTGTCCATGCTATGGAATACACTTCCCATACATGTCAAGCAGAGCACCTCGCTTACCTCTTTAAGAGAAATCTTGATGCATGGATGGGAAACAGAAAATACACCACAGGGATAACTCCAGTGGCTCTACTTGACAGAGGCACTGGGAACTAAGGTGAAGTGGCACTTTGCCATGGTAATCCTATGGCTAGGCTTGTAAAGTCCCCCAGGGCCATTAGTCTAGTACACACTTATGAACCTATGAGCCAGTGTGGGAATAAATGGCCCGAGATATACCTCCCTAGACTGTATGAAGAGAGACATCATGCAGCTCTCAGAATATGTGTCTCAGGCTGGTATTAACTAACATTTTACTTTCTCCAAAGATGATGCCACAATATGAATAAAAGATGACTAATTTTAATAATTGGATTAGTGTCTGGTGTTATTTTAAGGGGGTGCAATATTTGTCAGCATAGAAGGAAATAATCAACAGACCATGCTGCTTTGCCAGGAATGGTCTGCACCTAACACACCATAGAGCCTTTTTTAGGCAATACCAAACAGAAGGTACTTCTGACATAAATCAAAACTAAGAAAATCTAAAGTTATTATTGCTCAATGCTAGCAGTCTAAACAAAAAAAAATGTATATATATATATATATATATATATATATATATATATATATATATATACTCTCAAGAAGCTCTCTGCACCCTAGAGAATGCTGATGTCTGTGCAGTCACTGAGACTTGGTTTAAAGCTGTAGAGAGCACACAAACAGTGCAATGTGATAATGCCTTCCATACATTTACACCAGCTACAACACAGAAAGAGACTAAAGGTGGAGTTGTCTCGACTTACATCAAAATTAAATATACCCTAAGGCTGGTCAAACAGGGCAATGCACTTGAACTGTTCCATGTTCAAATCACTGTAGGCAAAATCCAGTACCACTTCCTTGCAAGCTATAAGTCCCCCTCTACTCTCTATGACCCAGGAAATCCATACCATGTATTTAAACTTATTGGAAACACCCACCATCCAACCCAATACCATATTCACGAGTGACTTTAATTACCCACCCCCCTCATTAACTGGGAATCCTATATGACACCAAGCATACAGGCACAGAGATTCCTGGACTTTGTAACAAAAACTCTCTGGAACAGATTGTCAGTACACCAACCAGGGGTGCTGCCATACTGGATCTGGTCCGCACTAATATGGGAGAGTGTTGCACACCCCCTACTGTAATATCTTGCTCGGTAAGCATCCTTAACAATAACATCACTGTCTGATATGGGGGCTGCAACACCTCCAGTCACAAGGCTCTTAGGTGAGTTGTAAGAGCAGCAGAGAAAACCATTGGTTCCTCTCTTGCAGCTCTGCAACACCTACATGAATCATGCTGCATCAGTAGAACCAGGAAGATATCCAATGATCCTTCTCATCCTGTAAGCAGTATGTTATCCCACCTCTCTTCAGGTAGGAGATAGAGAAGTGTGCACAGCAGGACTTCTAGACTTAACAGTTTACTTCCTCTCTCCACCAGACTACTGAACTGTTGTGAAAAATGATCCAGGAGACTGTCAATGCATACTTCCCCTCCTACCACATAGTTATGCTATTTATCTGACTGTACCAATCTTTACATATCCAGACTCTGTTGCACTACAAGTATTAAGTTTTTCATGTGCAATAACTTACTGATGTGCATATTTAGCTTTGGTTCACACCTTACCTTACCATAGGACTCTATGAACTGCAATATAAAACATACTGTGCAATATCCATGCTGGCCATTCCATATGCTGCTTAGTTCTTATGTTATAGTAAGGTCATGTACATGTTTTCTTGGTCTGGGAGGCCAAATTTACCCCAAATTTGGCTTTGGTAGACTTTATTTGTGCTCGGAGTTGTTTGTTTACTTTGATGAGTGCTTTTATCCTGCTGGCTGCTCCACCTCCTAATTTTTGCCATAATTGTCTTCCTTCTGTTATACAGGCTAGTGATTTTTTGATTCCACCAGGGTGGCTTGTTTTATGAGTTAGTTCTGTACTTCTTCCTGGTGGGTACACCTGCCTCTATGTAGCTATTAACATGCTTGTACATGGTTTCTGTGAACAGTTCTGCATAGCCATCAGTGTTTCCTACACCTGTCACAGGTTTTTATTTTGTAATTCTCAAATGAAAATGTTAAGGAAATGTTTTACTTTCTATTTGTAAGTCACAAGTATTTATTTTGTATTTCTCTAACATAAATGTAAATCAAATGACCATTGTACCAATGCTTTCTCAAATGTTTTATATGTTGTTAATTGTACTAGTTTGTAGAGCTTTTCTTCCCGGGCCTCCTCTGAAATGGGTTCCTGACCCAGTCGGACTTTCCCGGTCAACAAATGCCAAATAAATAAATAAATGTTGTTACTCAATTCTATTTATATGTAAAGTGCATCTGGTCATTATGTTATTATTTTATTCTATATCTGCTTTTATTTTGTTTTGTTATATTATTATTATTATTATTATTATTATCCGTATGTATGTTTTTCACTGGGAACGAAGCATCACAATTTCGTTCAGTTACAATGTGGTGTATTTGTGAATGACAATAAATTTCTTTTGACTTCAACTTTGACTTTTGACTTTTTTGGTAAGGTCAGACCACAAAATGGTTTTCTTTGAAGTAAAAATAAAACCTGGACCCCCAGGTAAATCTGGAATATTCAGGAATTACTCTAAGGCTATCTTCCTGCTAGTAAGTGATAACTTGGCAAAATTTCAAGCCCCCATAAACCCTGAGAACAATGATGGCTATGAAGAACTGTTCACAAAAACCCTGTACAAGCACGTTAATAGCTACATAGAGCACATATGTACCCACCAGGAAGAAGTACAGAACTAACTCATAAAACAAGCCACCTTGGTGGAATCACAAACTCAGTAGCCTGTATAATAGAAGGAAGAACATTATGGGAAAAATTAGGAGGTGCAGCAGCCAGCAGGTAAACATACTCTCATCAAAATAAACAAACAAGTCAGAGTACAAATAAGGTCTACCAAAGCCAAATTTGAGGTAAATTTGGCCTCTCAGTCCAAGGACAAACAAATGTCATTCTTTATATATGCCCACAACCTCAAAGGCAATACACAACTGTGTGCAGAGCTCATTGTAAATGGAGCCACCTATACTGAGCCAGAAGATATAGCAAACCTACTGGCTAATAAAATCAGCTCCAACTTTACCCATCTCCCCCTCAACCTTCCCTCAGGTAATGCCATCAAATATAACTCCTCTTGCTATCACTAGGCCAAGAACACTGCATCAATGGGCCCAGACAATATCCCTGGATGCCTTCTAAATAGCATGATACATGGCTTATCATGCAATCTTGAATTGTTATTTAACTGTAGCCTCCAAACAGGTTTCATGCCTCATGAATGGCAAATAGCAACAGGCATCCCTCTGCACAAATGTGGGCCATCTACAGACTCTGAAAACTACAGACCCATAAGTCTCACTTGTCTTATATGTAAAGCTATGGAAAGAATTATCATAGAAATAATCAGTACTGATATAGTAAACCTCCAGACACTGAACCTAACCCAATTTGGTTTTGTCAAGGGCAGATCATGTCTACCCAACCTGGTGGACTTTACTTGACGTCACCAAAGCAATGGATGAGGGCAAAATGGTTCACACTACGTACCTTGACCTGGCCAAGGTATTTGACACAATACCCCACTCCAGCATTGTTGACAAACTCAGGACATTAGGCACAAACTCACATGTCACCTGGTGGATATCCAGCTGAATCACACACAGGACCCAGGAAGTTAGAATTGGGGAGTCCACCTTTACAAAGAGGCTAGCCACAAGTGGAGTCTCCCAGGGATTGGTCCTTGAACTACTCCTTTGCAGCACTTACTTCACTGATGTCAAGACCAATGTCAATGGTCTCTGGCTGACTAAATTTGCAGATGATTGCAAATTAGAAGACATCATTGAATCCCCCACTGACACAAATCTTCTCCAGGAAGGGCTGACACAGACAAACAACTTGTGTCAGAGCCATGGACTTAAACTAAATTCCAAGAAATGCATAATAGTATACTTGAGGAAGTCATCCACCCATGGTAACTATCATATTGATAACACATCCCTTAGAGGTTACCCAGTAGTCAGGGAATTAGGGACAGATATATACAGTAATCAAGACTTTGACCATCACATGTCTACAGTAGTAAGGGAATCATTCTGTGTTGCACAGCTTATAAACAAAGGCATGGCATCTAAGTCCATGGAGGTCATTGTTCCACTGTATTCAGCATTCATCAGACCTATCATTGAGTACAATGTCCCCATTGGTATATACCTAACCAGGCATATCCAACAACTGGAATATTTAGAGAGGTTTCTCACTAAAAGAATACAGGGTCTAAGTAAAATGCCCTATGTAGACTGCCTCAAGGCACTATCCTTATATGCTGTCTCCTACAGGCTTTTGAGGTGAGATCTGTACCTGGCATATGGGGTATTGTCAAACCCCACTCTGATGGACCTCCTGCATATCCACAAAGCAAACATCACCAGACTTGCCTATTCTAAAGACTTGCACCTTGTCTATGATATAAATATGACCTGTCGGAGAGACAGGTATGTATCCTAGAAACTGCCACTTCTCTGGAACAGACTCCCCATCCATGTGATGCAGAGTTTCTCCCTAACCCAATTCAAGTGCAGCTTGGACAGTTGGATGGGGAACAGGAAATCCATCCCTGGTTTAACACCTATGTCTCTAATGGACACAGGCAGCCTATAAATAGTTCATCTTCCAGGCCCCTGCTTGTAAATGTTTCATCTCCAAAGCCCCTTCTTACACTTATCAAGGGTATAAGAACTTGCCAGAGATTTGGGATGCATGGCTAGGCTTAAAAGAGGCCCTTGTGATCGTTACCCTAGTAAATACCTATGAACCTATGAACCTATACAGATGAACCACAAATTTCACAGTGGAAGAATTAACACAAGAGTGACTCTTCACCTGTACTAACTCATTACATCATTTGTATGTGTCATAAACAATCCCTTTGAGATACAAGGGGTGATGGATGCCTCTCCCACTGTAAATGGACTTGTTATAACTGTGGTGGTTACCATTCGGGCATTACAGTATAAGGCCACACAACGCTAACTGGCACTGGATTTAGATGTTCAACTCATGAGCATTTGACAAAAGAAAATACACAATATTGTGCAGGATAAATGTGCCACTGCAGAAGTGTCACTATAGTTGTGAGATATATAGGTATTTCACTGCATTTACTCATGTTATTTCTGAAAGGGATATTGTGCCTGTAATTGTTGTGCTAAGGCAACAACATACAGAATGTTGTCTCATTTTCTTGTGGCAGAGGAGGACGCTTACTACAAATATTATGTAATGAAAATATAATCACATGGCATCATTACTTTGAATAAAAGCATTGCTGTGTTTGAAATTATCATAGTTTTTTTGTAAGAGGAATCAACAACTATGTGTGTACGTAGCAGATGTGTGTCACAACACTGTTAGTGACTTGTAAAATCACAATAAAACTGACACAACATAGTCTGAGCAGTAATGGCTGGATGTGAGCTAACTAAGACTGCAAGCTATAGAATGCTGCCCAAATTGCAAGTGCCACATGGCATAATGCATTACAAATGTGAAAGTATGTAGATGAAAGGATGACATCACTACTGTGTATTAGCTGGATGACTATGGTAAAAATTGGTCAAAGGGCACAATAACACTGTACAGCTATACATCATTTATGTATTTGAAAAGTAGTATGTACAGTATGAGAGTGAAAGATACACTTACAGATGGCCTCATTCATCCTACCTGTGTAGTTACACAGTGTATAAAGCACAGTATTAAAGTCATGCACCACAGGAGAAGTCGCACCTCAACTATGAGATAATGCAGTTATGGTAGCATTATGCAATCGTTGTGTTGCCAAAAAATTTTATTTTACCTGGGGATGCTAGGATTTGCTACTGTAACACTGTGCCACTGTAAATATGTCTCATAAGTGGAAGTGTACATAAAGGTAGTTGTGAGGTAGCCAACTATATGTAACAGTAATCATAGTCACACTATTTAAACAAGGATTGACTTGAAACACCTTTTTATCTAGTTATACAATATGTACAGCACATTATCAGCAGCTAGCACCACACCAGAATTCTGAGTACAAGTGATGTATACAGCATTTATGAAGGGATGACATCAGCAGTGTATTGCCAAGGAGATGTGTGTGGTAAAATGGATTTTCAGCTATCCAGGGTTAGGAATGTTGTCACTACAAATGTGTGGAAACCAATCCTGAATTAAATTACAGTCACACAAATAGTCATAGAAGTCAGTCACTATTGTATTTGAACACCCCTACCTATTTACACATTATAGACAGTAGTATAAGAAACAAAAATGCTACAGAAGAAATCTGAATTTTAAAGCATAAGAGTGCACTTTAGAAAGAATGACCTCATCAATGGGTTGCATAGAAGATGTGGTTGTGAAAGGTGAGATAAGCAAATCATTCAGTAGTTTAAACTGTAGTAATCATAAAAGTATTGCAGAGTGGATGTTTCTGTTAAAAGCATAATAAGGGAACAGTATGCAAAGTTAAATGCATTCTCCTTTTGAGAAGTGGATACATAATCACGTGTTCCACATATACACACACAAGTTTCCCATGCTGAGCATTGATCCTCCTACTTATCTAATTACTCAGTCTGGAAAGCACAGTATTATTTAGAAGTACCACAGAAGAAGTCTGAAACTTAAGCATACTTATCAACCTCTTAGCAAAAAAAAAAAAAAAAAAACACAACAAAAAAATCTGGACAAAGTCTAAAATAATAGGAAGAAAAAGGCCACAAAATAGGGACAAAAACTAACAAAGGTACTAAAATAACAGAGTCTGAGTTAGTATATGTTTTATAAAGGATATGAAGTCTGAAAATCAAATGTATGTCATTATTTAGTTACTTCAGTCCTCCATGATTTGCCATAAAACCTAAAATTGTATGAGGAACAGACCAAAATATGTCACAAAAATCTGAACACTCTGCCAAAATCTAGACAGTTGAGAGGTATGCTGTTAAGGTGATAAGAGTGCACTTTTGCCATGATGACCTCATCAGTACGTTGCAGAGAGGATATTTCTGCTAAATGTGGGATAAGGGAGCTGTATGCAAATTTAAATGTATTCTCTTTACAAGTAGTGGGTACAGCACCAAACATTACAAACACAAGTCTCTCACACTGAGCATCAAATCTTCTACAGATCTGGTTGTGCAATCTCCAGAGTACAGTATTTCTTGCAAGCCCCACAGGAAAAGCCTAACTCTTAAGGGGAGAGAGTACACTTTTGTCAGAATGATCTTATCAATATGTTGTACTGACACAACAGTTCAGTAAAAAGTGGGATAAGTAAGTTGTGTACAAACTTAAATGCTTTCCACTCATGTAAGGTGGATATAGCATGAAGCATTACCCACACACAAGTTTGCAGGAAAGTGAGCATGAAACCTTCTATCTAGTCACACAGTCTAGAGAGCACAGTATTAGTTGCAAGTACTGCAAGAGAAGTCTGAATTTAAAGATGTGAAAAAGCACATTTGTACTTGTTGAACATCCACTGTTTGTAGCAGATGGTGTGCCACCAGTTTTGGTACAAATGCATATCTCTGCACAGGGCAACATAATATCATTCTGATTGTCACTGTGAAGATTGGGGAAAGATGGGCGAAGGCTGCCAGCCTAGTCAAATAGAATTTGATACATAATTCTATCATTTGTATAAATAAATATAAATACAGGCTTGAGGTGTTTGCCTTGCAAACACAAGATACATGGTTCAAATCTCACAGGGGATAATTGTCTAGGTTTAAAAAAAAATGGCTCGCAAGGGAAGTTAGCCTAGTACTAATCTATGAACCTATGAATCTATGAGTTCTTAAATGAAAGAAAACACTGTAAAATGTGAACTTCAAGATTGTTGCAACATTGCCAACTGCTGTAAGGAAAAGTAAGCCAAGCATTTCAACTGTTCTTTGAAGTTACAATTTTCTAAATGGTGGTGCTGAAGTGGCTAGGTGAACACATTTTTTCTACTGTCTTAACTTAAGGAATGATTGCTAGAGTGTACAAGTGAAATGTCTTTTATTGTTGTAGTTTCCTGAGCAGGTGTTAGATTGCTAAATAATGCAATTTGTTTGCCTGGGAACTCCAGACTAAGTGTCAAAATGATGTAATGTGAATATTAGGAAAACCTAAGTGTCAAAATGATGTAATGTGGGAGGGCCTTAGCAGAGCTGTTCTTATTGAGTTTAAAAATTATTGCTCAGTGAGATATTGTAAGCGTTTGTCTTGGACCATCAATCCCAGCACTGCTTATGCGCTATATGTATGTAAGTAGGATTATAGCACTGTGTTTTCTCTTAAGAATAGCTAAAGATTAGAAAGTTAGATTAAGTGTCTTTCAGACTTGTCCTACTGTATTGTTTTAAGTTTCTGTGTGATCTCTGAACTCTTAGATATCCCTGTGGTGTAGTAGTATTGTCTTATGTTTTTAATTATTTATTACTATATATTTTAAAACCTTTACCTGTGGCTGGTTTGTGTAGAGATAAGTAGGCTCTAGAGTACATTGCATATTTATAGAGTTTATTGTAATATGTGACTCTAATAAGCCTTAGACTGAATACTCACATTACCAATTGGATAATAATATTGTACTGTAATAATTGGACACCCTTTTAAGGGCCTTTGTGTAGCAGATAATTATTAAGCTGGTGGTGGCAGTAATTACTACTGTATAGTCTGGATAAAGGGGCACAGCTAGAGAATCTGTGTCAGTCTTTCCCAGGAGTGTCTGTGAAGTTGTATAAATACTTATCTCAAAGTGTGCATGGTGTGTCAGCTACCTGGGCAGGGGCATGAAGCACTGGTGGGACAGAGAGGGTACTGGAGGTTAGCTTGCCAGCTAGACTGAGATCTGGACCCTATAGCTGTGTCAGTGGGGATTCTTATTGGGGACCTGGAGAGCAAGGGAGCAACCAGCCCCAGACTGACTGTGATTTCTGTGTGCACTTAAGGGAAATTGTACTTTACTGTGTGTATTTGTTATCCTTTCCTCTTCTATGAGATGACCTCCCTTGTGTTAGTGATGAGGATTGAGGCTCCTTGATTGCTGAGTCAGGGCACGGTCATCACATATTTGATAGCTGTGGATGGGATAAGATATCCTCACATATTTGATTGGCAGTGGTGGGATATCCACATCACATATTAATTAGTTGGCAAATACTAATTGGCTTGTAGTGATGTTGGTAGAGTGAATCCTGTAGCTTATGTACAGTGATCTCTGAAGGTGTTTTGTACTCTAAATCAGCCATGCAGTGGCTCAGTGTATACTCAGAGTTCAGATCACAATTGTTTTATTTCTTTTGTTAGCTTAGTTAGTCAGGGTGAGCAGGCAGCATGTCAGCACAGGGGTATGGAAAGCTGACAAGGAGCCAGCTGGTGTAGATGTGCCAAGCTAGGGGACCAGTGCATGGAAACCTGACTAAGACAGATCTGATTGCAGCCTTTGTTACAGCTGCATCAGAAAACAGCATCTGGGAGGAAGATCAGACTGGCAGTGGAAATACAATATCCTCAGAGAATGGACAGCTCAACCTTTCTGCGAAGGACAATCAGACTGGCAGTGGAGATACAATATCCTCAGAGAATGGACAGCTCAACCTTTCCGCAGTGGACTTAAAACTCCAGCTGGAGCTAAAGAGACTTGAGTCGGAGGCCAGGCGTTTGGAGATAGAAGCCATAGAAAAGGAGCTTCAGAGGTAGCATGAGAGGGGAAATGCTGACTCATCGTCAGAGTCATGCAGGTAATGGGGAAGGGAGTAACTGGACCCCAGAAGCACAACAGGTCAGTAAATTTCTTCTGCAATTTAAAGAGGGAGATAATTTTGATAGTATCATTCACATGTTTGAAAGGGTATACAAACAGTATAGTTTTGACCAAAGGCTCTGGGTATGGTTCCTTACCCCCTTACTCCATGGGAAAGCTGTAACTTGTATATCACAAATCCCTGACTCTGTTTTGATTATACTGCTGTAAAGAAATGTCTGTTAGAATGTTTTAAGCTAACACCTGAAATGTATAGGAAAAGTTTCGTGAGCATAGATGCAAGGCAGATTAAAATGTATGTGAACATGTTGCCGAACTGAGCACTTATTTCCATAGCTGGGTGAGTGGATGTTAGGTCACTACTTTTGAAGGGCTGGCCGACCTTTTGGTGAGGGAACAAGCCCTTAGGACTTTTCCTGAGGACATGAGGATCTGGTTAGCTGATAGACAATGTGCTACTTCAGATGAGTTGGGGAAGAAGGGAGACTTATACCTGGCCATTAGGGCAGCCCTGCACAGGAAGGGGACCCCCAGTACTGCTCATGGGTCTAAAGGAACCCATGGTGGGCAACACAGATTGCTGCAACAAAATCTGCCAGTAGCAGGAGAAGCCACTTCTCAAGGTACATGTCCAGGAGCTAGGGTTAAATGTTTTGAATGCAACAAGAGGGGCCATGTGGCATACAATTGTCCATGAAGTCAAGGTGGGGAACCAAAGGTGAGGAAGCCAGTAAGTGGGAAAGACAAAATGCCAATAGTGGGTTGTCTTGAGACAACCGGGGTATGGAAGTACCATCCTGCAGATGTCCTGAGAGGGAAGGATTTGGATGAGACAGTACTATGTACTCATGCAGTTACATGCAGTGAGGCTAGGAGTCAAGCATGTGGGTTTTGTAGCCTGGGGAGACCCAGACAGACTGCATACTTGCAGCCAGGACTGGTGAGGTGGTTACTTCATGGAATGAGCTACACTGTAGCAGTGAGACTGAAGGTGAGCCACAGCTGCTTGTGGGTACTGATGTTCCCTTGGACAGAATGACTGCAAAGGTAGAGGTGAGTAATAGTACCCAGGCTGACAGTAAAGCACCACTGTCAGAGGATGCCGGACTTCCTGTGGAAGGGGAGCTGGGAAGGGTTACAAGGAGGGAGTTGAGACAGGCTCAGTTCTCAGACCCTACATTGCAAGGCCTGAGGCAGGTTGCTAGGGTGACACCTGATTCTCAAGGGTAGGGGAGTCTGTATACTGGTACAAAGGGTTACTATACAGAGAGTGGACCCCTGAGGGAGGGCTAGAAGGTGAGAGAGTACAGCAGTTGGTAGTGCCTAGAGCCTACAATCTGGTGTTTCTAGCCAAAGTCTATGATATTCCCTTTGCAAATCATATGGGCATAAAACATACAAAGAGGCATATTATGCAAAACTTCTATTGGCTTGGAATTTCCAGAGATGTAACAGGATACTACAGGACCTGTGAGCAGTGCCATAAGGTAGGCAAGGCAGGAAACAAGGTGAGAGCTCCTTTGATGCTTTTGCCTGTGATCGAGGAACCATTTCAGTGGGTAGTTATGGAAATTGTGGGTCCTCTGAGTACGCCAAGTTCCACAGGGAAAAAGTTTATTCTAGTGGTTGTGGATTATGCTACACGATACTCTGAGGCAGTGGCTTTGTCCTCCATTGAGGCAGAGAAGGTGGCAAATGCTTTATTAGAGATTTCGAGCAGGGTACGTTTCCCAAAAAAAATACTGACTGACCGAGGTGCCATTTTCATGTCAGACCATCTGACTTGTCTGTGGAAGTCGTGTGGGGTGAAGCACATGAAGACCACCCCCTACCATCCCCAGACTAATGATCTTGTTGAGAGGTTAAACTCTACAATCAAGTCCATGCTACAGGCATTTGCCAATCAGTTTAAGAGGGAGTGGGACAAATATTTGCCCCATCTGTTGTTTGCTTACAGAGAGGTTCTCCAGGAATCCATGGGTTTTTCACCCTTTGAGTTGCTGTATGGGCATAGGGTGAGGGGACCTCCAGATTTAATTTGAGATGAGTGGGAAGGTAAATGTGAGTCTCACAAGGAGTCTGTTATGGTATACATCTTAAACCTCAGGACAAGGCTCTGGGAACTCTTGGGCTTGGCCCAGGAGAACCTTACAGAAGCCCAACAACAGAAAAAGGTATGGTATGACAAGAATGCTCGAGCTATACAATATGCTGTGGGGCAGCAGGTAATGGTTCTCATTCCTGTGAGACACAACAAGCTGCAAGCAGCTTGAGAGGGACTCTACAAGGTCATAAGAAAGGTAAGTGATGTTAACTACATGGTGGAAGTGCTAGGCAGATGGCAGGAGCACAAAGTGTACCATGTTAACATGAAGCAACCTTACCATGATAGGGACGCCCTTGTGCTGAGTGTTTGCAGTGGATTGCAGGAGGAGTCTAAGGGAGATCTGGGGACTGATCTGCTCAGTGAGGCTTGGGCTGAAACCCCAGTGGGAGGGGTAGCAATGTCCCAGCAGCTATCTCCTACTCAGGTTCAAGAAATCCGAGCAGTGTTGCAGGAATTTGGGGACATGCTCACTGGGAAACCAGGGAGCACCCACCTGATGCAGCACCAGGTGGATACAGACCCCAAAGGCCTATTAGACAGGCCCCTTATAGGGTGCTTGAGAGAGTCAAACAGACTCTGAGGGAAGAGGTACAGGAGATGTTGGAACTATGGGTGATTCAAAATTCCAACTTTTCCTGGGTCTCACTAGTGGTGTTGGTGCCAAAGAAGGATAGCAGCACCAGGTTCTGTGTGGATTACAGGAAATTAAATAGTCACACAGAGTCATATGCTTACCCCATGCCTAGGACAGATGAGGCCCTAGAGCAGCTGGGTGGGGCCAAGTATCTTACAACTATTAATCTTACCAAGGGTTACTGGCAGGTGCCCTTGACTACCAGTGCTAGAGAGAAGTCAGCCTTTGTGTCTCCTTTTGGCTTGTATGAGTTCACAAAGATGCCCTTTGGGATGAAGAATGCAGCAGTGACTTTCCAGAAGCCGCTGGATAGTATCCTAACAGGAGCAGGAGTGTTTGCCCTTGCTTACTTTGATGATACTGCCATCTACAGCCATTCCTGGCCAGGGCACCTTCAGCATGTCAGGGAGGTGCTGGGCAGACTACAGAGGGCAGGGTTGACCATTAAGCCGAGCAAATGTCAGGTGGGTATGGCAGATGTCTCCTACATAGGACATATAGTGGGGAGTGATAAGATAAGGCCAGAACCTGCCAAAGTGGAAGCTACTCAGGCATGGAATGCACCTGTTACCAAAAAGCAGGTGAGGGCATTCTTAGGGACAGCAGGGTACTACAGAAAGTTTATCCCCAGTTATAGTACCATAGCTGCTCCCCTCACAGACCTGACAAGAAAGAACAGGCCAGATAAGGTAGTGTGAACCCCAGCATGTGAACAGGTGATTCAGAAGCTTAAATAATCTTTGGGAGGACCCCCTGTGTTAGCCAGTCCAGACTGCAGCAAAGAATGTGTTGTGCAGGTGGATGCTTCGAACCATGAGGTGGGGGCTGTACTTAGCCAGATTTCTTCAGAGGGAGAAGAGCATCCAGTGGTTTATCTCAGTTGTAGGCTCCAACCCAGGGATGAATGCTATGCAGCTGTAGAGAAGGAATGTCTAGCTATAGTGTGGGCATTGCAGAAACTTCATCCTTATCCGTATGGAAGAAAATTCACTCTAATGGCAGATCACAAACCTCTAACATGGTTAAACAGAGCCAGTCAGCAAAATGCCAAATTGCTAAGATGGAGCCTGGGGTTGCAAGCATATGATATGTCAGTGCAGCACCACATTGAGGGTAGCAATGCCAATGCAGATGGGCTCTCAAGACAGGGAATGGGGTGAGGTACACCCAGATAGACCTAACCCTCTCTCAAGCGAAGTTTCTCAAGGGTCACTTAAAAAACTAGCTTGAGTTCTCCAGGGGGGAAGAGATGTGAAGATTGCAGAAAGATGGGCAAAGGCTGCCAGTCGAGTCAAATAGAATTTGTTACATAATTCTATCATTTGTATAAATAAATGTAAAATACAGGCTTGTGTTCTTAAATGAAAGAAAAACACTGTAAAATGTGAAATTCAAGATTGTTGCAACATTGCCATCTGCTGTAAGGAAAACCAATCCAAGCATTTCAAATGTTCTTTGAAGTTACAATTATCTAAATGGTGGTGTTGAAGTGGCTAGCTGAACACACTATTTCTATTATCTTAACTTAAGGAATGATTGCTAGAGTGTACATGTGAAATGTCTTATATTGTTGTAATTTCCTGAGCAGGTGTTAAATTGCTAAATAATGCAGTTTGTTTGTCTGGGAACTCCAGACTAAGTGTCAAAATGATGTAATGTGAATACTGGGAAAACCTAAGTGTCAAAATTATGTAATTTGGGAGGGCCTTAACAGAGCTGTTGTTAGTGAGTTTAAAAACTATTGTTCAGTGAGAGACTGCATGCATTTGTCTTGGGCCATCGATCCCAGCAGTGCTTATACTCCATATGTATGTAAGTAGGATTATAGCACTGTGTTTACTTTTAAGAATAGCTAAAGATTAGAAAGTTAGATTAAGTGTTTTTCTTTGACATCAGACCTGTCCTACTGTATTGTTTTAAGTTTCTGTGTGATCTCTGAACTCTTGGATATCTCTGTGGTGTAGTAGTAGTAGTAGTATTGTCTTGTGTTTTTAATTATTTATTATTAAATATTTTAAAACCTTTACCTGTGGCTGGTTTGTGTAGCGATAAGTAGGCTCTAGAGTACATTGCATATTTATAGATTTTATTGTAATAAGCCACTCTAATAAGCCTTAGACTGAATAGTCACATTACCAATTGGATAATAATATTGCACAGTAATAATTGGACACCCATTTAAGGGCCTTTGGGTAGCTGATAATTATTACGCTGGTGGTGGCAGTAATTACTACCCTATAGTCTGGGTAAAAAGACACAGCTAGAGAATCTGTGTCAGCCTTTCCCAGGAGTGTCTGTGAAGTTGTATAAATACTTATCTCAAAGTGTGCGTGATGTGCCAGCTACCTGGGCAGGGGCATGAAGCACTGGTGGGACAGAGAGGGTACTGGAGGTTAGCTTGCCAGCTAGGCTGAGATCTGGACCCTATAGCTGTGCCAGTGGGGAGTCTTATTGGGGACCTGGAGAGCAAGGGAGCAACCAGCCCCAGACTGACTGTGATCTCTGTGTGCACTTAAGGGAAATTGTACTTTACTGTGTGTATTTGTTATCCTTTCCTCTTCTATGAGACAACCACCCTGGTGTTAGTGGTGAGGATTGAGGCTCCTTGATTGCTGGGCCAGGGCACAGTCATCACAGTCTCATGTAATTATACACTTCTCTGCTGAGATATTGATAACTGTCTTTCATGTGCATCTCATTACTGTGAGAGACATTTACCTGTTTCATAGTGTGGGAGACCAGAGAACTTCACAGTTGTAAACTACTGGATTATCAAGTCAAACTTTCCTGCCACTTTATTCTGGGATGATTGCATGCTTGTCTTGCCTCAGACTTGTATAATGTCCATTGACAAGACAAACAGACAACTGCTACATAGAGCAGTTCACTGCAGAATAACAGTGATGGATTATGTATGAATAAGTTAACCAAAATTGTAACACATTTGCAAGTGTAACCACTGGACAGCAGTCATACATTACCTGACTAAATTAATTGAGTCAACATCACTCTGAAATCAAGAAAACCTGGTGACAAAATTAATGTTTGTCTTATTGGCTTTTCCCAGTTAGGGGTCGCCACAGTGGAACTCCGGTCCGCTAATGATTGGCAGTAGATTTTTATGGTGCTGAGTTTCCAGCCCGATGCCCAACCTTCAGCAAAGGCATGCCCATTCACACATGTCTTTTTGAGGCCACTCGACCGCGGAGAGGACATGCAGACTCCACACAGAAGGCATTCCAGCCGAGAATCAAATAGGAGAACCACTTGCTGTGAGGCAACAATGCTACCGCTTTACCACCGCAGCTTCCTGGTGACAACATTAATTCAGACATAAAATATTGTGCAACTTAAACCAATAATTATTTAATTTTGTTTTCTTTTTATTTTACTGTCTGAGAGAAGTGCTGCATTATTAAGCCAAATTGTACTGCTGATGGCAAAGTATTAGCACATGCATAATCAGATCTTTAATTATTGAACTTAGAATGGGAATTACCAGTAGGTAATGTTGCTCTGTGCCAACTTTTGTGCAAAGAAGCATTATATCCATACACCATGTGTTAATCTAATGAACTAGAGAAACAATGTTTGTTGTGGTCATGTGTCAGGTGTCTTGATTCATACATTTGTTATGACAGCTGTATTTAGTATAGCCTTATATGCATGCTACAGGTGTATTATGAAACTCATGATAGACCAGGTATGTTATTGTTGATTGAAATATGGCTTACAGCAACAGTTTTGAAATGCAGAGGTTTACTGGATGGTAAAGAATTGGTGGGAAGAGTTGGACAATTGCTGAAAGGAATACACAATACAGACATAATAACACAGTAGTGCATGCGCCATGTATGCACATATTTGTGTATTGTTACGTTTGGATTTATCAGCATAAGTATTCACACAAGATTTGTCAAAGACAGGCTTCACAACAGGCAGCAGGTACATTAATAAAGCAGCGGGATAACAGCACATTAAGGAAAGGTGCATCCAACATTCACAGCCACAAGAGTCATATAAAACATTTTAAACCATTTTTCCATCCATCTGGATTCGAACTTTAGAGCACAGTATCTAGGAAGTCATACTTCTGAATGTTCACATTTGACAGCAGGTGTCAGCAAACAAGAATGTATGTATTCATCTTCATTACTGAAATGACTACTGTAATCTGTACATCCAAGTCTTCAGCTTGTTGAAAAGTACATTAAAATTAATAAACATAGCTAAGCACGGTGGTGTGAAGCGCAAAAGAGTAATGCATCCAAAGGCAATAAAATCACAAGGTATTGTCATAAGCTGTGTATTTCCACTTAACCTTAGTTGTATTTATTGCCTGGCACCAAACACTGTGTAAATGCAGATGTGGATGAATAATAATAATAATACAGAAGGAAGAAGATACACTGACAGGCTGAGATAGAGGCAAGGACAAAGCAACGTATAACAGAAGGAGGATAATGGTGGCTGTTAATGTGTATCCAACAGGTACACATAAAACAGTGTACCAAAACAGTCAGTAACACTTAGCTAATGACTGGATTAGAATCCTTGGAAGTAGTCAAAATCTACCTATATATGTGAGTATTACATTATCACACCACAAAGGAATTACTACTTCATAACATTAAAAAAGCATAACTGAAGCGTAGTGACAACATACTGAAGCAGAATGGGTGAACAGAGAGTGGTAGACAGATATAGAGAGGAATAGCAACAATATGTTTTGGGAACATGTCGGAACACTTGCATCATGTGTTACTCTTACTTATTAAATCATCATTAATCTGTCATGCTCTGTACAATAAAGTGCTTGCTACAGGGAGAAAGTGCAACAAGCATGGAAACATAAGCAGGATCATACCTCTCAACCTCTTCAAACATGAAATATGGACAAAGGCAAAAGTAATGATGGGACATGACCAACAATAGGGATAGATTTTAAATGCTGCTCTTATAAACTTAGAACATTGCCGGAGTAATAAGTTTTGCATTGGCGTGCATTTTCTGAAGAATATGAAGTCTGAATTTCAAATGTTTGTCATTCCATTGTGACTTTAATCCTCAATGATTTTGCAGAAAACCTCAAATTTTATAAGGAACAGAGCAGAAACCCCCCACATTTTATAAGGAACAGATGAAAACTATAAGCCAAAAATCTGGACATTCTGCCGAAAATCTGGACAGTTGAAAGCTATGAGCAGGGTAATGTTGACTTAATAAGTCTCACTGTTGGGGCTGCAATGTTTCTGAAAATGTCTTCCTACACTATTCAAAAGTTGCATTAATGTAATGTACATGGAGAGAAATACAGACATATGCAGTTTAATATATAACAGGAATATGAGATATCAGGAAATAATACATTGACCTATAGCTGTAATTGAACCCATGCCACTATGCAGTGCAAAAACATCAGCCTACAAACAGGGTAATTATATTTACACACCACATAGGAACTACTACTTTATTACTGTTACATTGACTGTTTCACAGTACTGGCTTTAGAATGCCTTTATTCAGTATTCCCAGAGCACAGTAGGTCTAAGCACATTTGTGCAAAGATAACCAGCCCAATGAAGATTAAACTGAAATCATAAGCTTTTGCAACAAGAAGTTAAAAAGTGGTCACCATAACTCAGTATTGCTGCACTATGACAACCTCCACACAAATACTAAGACATAAAGTGAAGCCTATTCCATGGGGCATCTCTGGCTATGTGTGTTGTATGTGAATTTATTTTGGCCAGACTAAATGTTTGAAAAAGGGATGGATAGGAGAGTGGTGAAAATGGGGTTGAAAAGCAGGGGATAGGACATATGGGAAGAATAGAGGAATTTGCAGGAGGGTTGTGGGAGAGCACCACAGCTATCCACTTTTTCACAACATAAATGTACAATTGTGCATGCAATTTCATGACATTGGACTGCCACCATACCAGTGATGACTAGTGATGGGTGACAACAACAGAATAATGTTGTACAGCCACTTTGACAAAATCAAGTGTGTCACATGGGTGAAGTGGAGGGCTGTGTATGGAGCATAATGTTTTTGTGAGACAGGTGGCCATTTTTGGGGAGGGGCACGAATATTATTGAAGGTGCTTAGGAATTATAGGGTCAGTTGGATAGGGTAGATTAGGGCACATGTACAGACATAAAGGACATAAAAGGCAGACAGGGATGGTGATAGAGACAAAAGGTTGGGGGAACACCATGATTGAGGATAGGTAAGGAACATCAAAGGAGCACCTATGTCCCACTTGAGAATAGTGAGCCTGTAGTCCTTTCCCTCAGAACTGTCATCACTGTCTCCTGTATCAGCTGCCTGTGTCAGTGCCAGAAGTGGCATCTTTTTAGCAATACAATGCATGACCTTTACAACCCTACAGATATCTGAACCAAGGCACATCTCCATGATATCCACAGCCAGCCTTGTCAGCTCCTGCTGGGTGACAAAATTGCCACCTCCACTGCTACTGCTCCTAGAAGGTACTATTGTACCAGCAGCTGAGCAGAGCTACCTGACACAAATGAAGCAGGTAGGCAGTGGTTGTGGAGGAAACCTGAAGTGATGGGTGCCTGAGCTGCCATTTGTAGAGATATGGCAGACTGAGTCACAGTGGTTGGTATATCTCTATGTGCTGTTGTTCATTCTGTTTTCAGCATCAAGGTATGCAAACAGACAACATAATAAAAACCAAAAAGAGAGAGGTAAGGTGGGTGAAGACAAAACAAAGACAATTACATCCATAGCATGTCACATTACTTTATTCAATACAATTTTTTGGACCAATACATCAACAATTATGATAATTTAGCATTGCACACTTTTGCTACCTTCATATATGCTGTTAGCATATGGATGCGTCATAAAATAGAGAAATATTACTGCTAGGATATAAGAAAGAGTAGCCTCTATTTCCCTATGATGGTAGAATATGTACATTAAAATATAATATTTGCAATTACCATATCTGAATTGTTATTGACAAATTATTGCTTTTAAAATTTTGATAATATTTTTCTGTAATAAAAACTAATTGATGATTCTGGGCATTGAACATACACAGTAAAGCTTGTGTTCTCATTGAATAATACAAGCAGCAAAAGATACTGGAGAAAGCATGTATGATTGATATCAAGGCTGAGGTATGCTTGCTCAAGATGCTACTGACTGAGGGAATGAAAATAATTTTCTGACTTGAATTTGGACCAGAGTCATACTTACCCTGTGCCTCTCTGAGGTGAATTTATCTCTTCTGTTGTGCCTCATGGCTGGCAGCTAAGTCTCCCATCAGCTTAGGAGGTCCTGCTTGCACCTTTAAGATTGGTATAGTGGTGATACCATTATTCCATAGTGCACAGAATGCCAGTTGCACTGGAAACAGCCTTGGCTTAGCTATTCCAAGCCTCTGCCTTATACTTAGACTCAGTATAATTGCTGTGTAGCAGCCTACAGCTGTACTGCTTCATGAAGATGGCCACATATATACTGGACTCCTGTATACCCCACCTCTGTGCTATAAATGTTGCACAATTCTCTCCCTCTCCAGCCAATACAGATCACATGTGCAACTAGTTTCTTGCAAAGATGCACAGCCTTGCCAAGTGTGTTTGAAGAATAGAAAGCATATGGATTCCTTTTCAGATACATTGGCACTACCTACATCAAATAGAAATAAAGGTGTGAAACATGGCATTCAGCTCTGTCATATGCGATGCTCAACCTATTGACACATATTCATGTATTCAACTATGAAATGCTTTATGGCATGGCTTTTAATCCTTGTAGCTTAGAGGGATAAAGGGGATGAAGTATGACATACTGTGATTTGGGGGCTTGCAGAATGTTAACATTTTGTTGCACCAGATGGGAATCAAACCCATGGGATAAAACATACAAAAATTGAAGCTTAGTATATTAATTAAGATTGTCACAGGAGAACTAGAGTTGAAGCAAGGTAATTACAAATAAATTAATTTCAGAATGAATGGAGATACACTTCAAAGAGGTCTGTATGTGGGTCACTTCAATCAGTCCTGTGAATGCATTTCTATGTAAAGAACAGTATTTCTATTTGTAAATATATTTCAGATGGGTGCAGTTTGGGGTATGTTACGTACATACTTCACAAGACATAACTGATCTAAACACATAGGATTTCTGATGTATCATGATAATTATAACAAAAGTATTGTGTCCATTATACATATGCAAGTGAATTTTAAATTAAATAGCATCATTGTCATGTTAAAGAAATTGTACACATATTAGTTTGAGGTTACATTTGAAGCATTAATGATACATGGTAAATAGAACAGTTTACTTATGCAAGCATTACTGACACATTGCTTGCAGTAAGCATGTTCATCATTATCATTTGTCTTTACTTTTACAGTCCTAATCAAAATACTGTGAGAAATGGAATTCCATCCCCTTTGTAAAATATTTTTAATTTGGTTTTGAATTCTTAATTAGCTGTGTTCTTTATCTAAACATCATTGTACTTATACCTTGTGTCACAGAAAAAGGTTTCCTGCCAGGTACATTTTCTTCAGTGAATTCTATTCATAGTGCTGACAACCATGAAAATCCACCAGGCTTGTTTGCACTACATAAGGCAGCCTAATCTTGTTTTTTCACTTTTTCCCTTTAGGCAGTGAGCTGTGTTTGTATACAGTCAAGCAGAGAGCAAATGCAAAAGTCAGTAGAGAAATCATAAATAAAATAAAAAAGTCAGAGAAAATAAGCTGAAAGGAAAACTTAATTCAGGCATAGGGAATGCTAGCACTGACCAGAAGAAGTGGATAACATTGACACACACATCCTTTTTTACATCTCCTTAACACATCTGAACTTTAATTTCTAACACAACTAACAGGACTCTATGTACTGCCAAAAAATGTTAAAGGGGACAAACAACAGCTCATATGTTGTTAGCAAGACTGGAAATAGTTGATTTTCAGACAGCAACACAATGATATCACAACAATGTATGCAACTATGTATTCAGACGCCCCTATTTAAAATGATTTATTCACTGGATTTTAACTTAGTATCAGCTGTTTTATTTCTCTAAGCTCGTGGTGCTTACAACTTGCGCCACAAAGAATTTTACCTGACAGGTGCATGTTCTTAAAATAGTGCTATCAAAAATGATGATAGCCATGCAGTGCTGTCAGTCATGTTTGCTCAAAATGTTTTTTTTTTTTTATTTTTCAAATACATTTGAATGAATTCCATGGTGTTTATGCATAACATATTGATTAACTATGTACACTATTTACATTAGCCTGACACTATAGCTGATCTCAAAGTATACAGAAACTTTATAGGTATGGCTAATCTGCTATCAGAGTGTGTCTAATCAATTATTGTATGGTGTCAATCAATGATAAGACTTTATTCCAAGGGTTGTTGATAAATGGCTGAAGATACATTCTTAGTTCTTTAATTTTAATTTCTAGTAATTCTGTGGTCTTCAATAGGCTGTAGAAGTCTTTCAGAGTTGGTATTGTGTTTGTATTCCGTCTCGTTATACACTTTCTTGAAATTGCAAGTATACTCCATACTAGATACATGTTTGACCTATTCAAATGAGGACCTTTGTTCACATTTAATAACACAAGAGGTTTAGTTAAATAAAATGATTCATTAAATACAGCTTGTAGAAAGTTATTAATACCATTCCAAAATGGCTTAATTTTAACACAATCAAAGAAAATATGGTTCCAATCTGCACTGTGTACTTGCTCACATCAATATATTCCTTTTGTGGAAGAACTAGTTTTATTGATTTTATCTGGGGTTAAGAATTCTCTGTGCATGCATTTCCAATTAAAAACTTTCCAGTATTCTGTAAAGGATGTATATTTTATTGATAATAAGATATTTCTTTTAATATCTTCAGTTAACTGTATTAAGTGTCCTTTTGTTATATATTTCCAATATAAAGTTTTGGGTGTTGTTTTATAGTTTATCAATATTTTGTAAATTTTTAAATACTGTTTCCCATGTCATAGTCATTACATATGATTTCATATATGTATTCCGTAAATGTAGGTATTTCTTTAAATGAAGAATTGTTAATTATTCTACTCAAATCTCATGAATATGACAGAATACTCTGTAAAGTTAGCCTGTCTTGTTGTGGGATATTGTGTGTTGTTTTTATTACTTGCATATCTAAAACTTTTAGTTCTTTGATGCATTGGAGCCAACAAACAAATCCTTTCTGTTCCCAGGAATTAATAATTTCTATAAATATTTTATGTGGATAGTTCTTTGTGACTATAAATGGTGTTAAAAGATCAAATCAGATTTTTAAATCTATATTTGCATTAAAAATTTTCCTAAATGAGTCAATGTAATAATTAAGCGTATGAATTTTAATGGGTTTGGTTATGTTATATTGCATACCAATACATAAAATGTGCCATGGCAATTTTTTTTTATCTGTTATTTGATTTTTTTTTTTTTTTGTAAATCAAATTCATTTATTGATATTACAGTTAGTAATACTTTCCAATTTGCTGAATGATTTGGACTTATCCAATATGAGATTGTTTTAGATATTGATGCTTTTTTATATGTTTCTATATCAGAAAAGTTTAATCCTCCCTGTTTCCATGGTCTCATATGATGTATTAAAGCTATTCTGTTTCTTTTGGGAAACCATAAACATTTTATTAGGCATGAGTTTATTTATTTGAGTATATTCCTTTCTTGGGTAGTAAAACCATGTTTATTAACTGTAGCCTATCTTCAAATGTTAATATTATTTTGTTCCACTTTTCCACAGAGATTTTAATTGTACTGATAATACTATTGCAGTTTTTTAGACTAATTCATTGTTATCCTTGCATAACTGAATTGCTAGATATTTTAGGATAGATTCTTGTTTTCCTGTGATGTGACCCCTCTTAGTCTGCAGTTCTTTTTTTTTTATTTTAAAATAAAAATTATGATCTTGATTTATTAAAATGGAGTCCTGAAGTAATGTAAAATTTGTCAATTAATATATCTAATTCTTCTAATGTCTCTTTTGTATTTGATAATGTTAGTAATATGTCATCAGCAAACAACATTACTTTAGAATTGTATTGTTCATAAACATCTATTCCTTTGATTTTTATATTATTACAAATTGAATCTGCCAATATTTCAATAGCCAGAGCAAATAGAATCAGTGACTTGGGATATCCTTGTTTAGTGCCTTTTGTTATATGTATAGATTCAGAGGTGAAAGGACCTAACTTGATATACGCTAAATTATTTGTGTGTGTGTATGTGTGTGTGTGTGTATATACAAATATATATATATATATATATATATATATATATATATATATATATATATATATATATTCTTTAGGAGATGAACAAAAGATAGAGGAAATTCAAATAGCATTAAAATTTTGAATAAATAGTCCCAATTTAGAAAATTAAAAGCTTTCTCTATATCTATGCCAATTATGAGTATTTTTTTACCTTCTTTATTAACATACTATATAAGAGAAATGATTTGTTTAATATTGTCATGTGTGTGTCTATGATATATAAATCCAGTCTGGTCATTATTTATTGTTTTGAATAGTGGTATTTTCATTCTTTTAGTTAATATTGTCATAAATATCTTATAGACATTATTTAATAACGGTATAAGTCTATGAGTTACAGAGATTTGGGGATTTATTTTCCTTTAGGATTGGTACAATTAAGGAACATTACAAGAAGGTGGTATTAAAGCTTGTGACTGAATTTCTAATATAATTTTATGGAAGAGGGATAGTATCTTTGAAGAAACAAGTTTATATATTTACATAATTATGCTATCTATACCTGGAGTTTTATTATTTTTGCACTCTTTTATTGTATCTGTAATTTCTTTATACTATATGAGTGCTTGCAGATCTAGTTTAAATGTTTCTGGTATTTTTTATATTACAAAATTTTTCATCTAGATTTAATTGATTGATATGTATATTTTCTTTTTGGAAATGTTCAATATAGTGATTTCTATAAGCATCAAGAATGTCACCTATATCCGAGACATTGTTCCCTTTCTTTTCATGGAAGATACTTTTAATGTTATTAGCTTTTGATTGTATTTTGATTCTTGTGGATAAAGTATGTAGATATTTGGGAGAAGTGGCCAAGGTATTATTTTTTTTTGTTTTTCTAAAGCTAAACTAGTGTTATGTGTTATATTTATTGTTTAATACTTCTGCTTTCTTCTTCATCTCCAAATGATTTTGATTGTTTTCAGCTTTTACTGACAAAAGCTTGGATTGTAGATCTAATAGTTCAGAATCCCATTCTCTGATTTTATTTTATACCAAGTTAGGGTTTTACCTTATATGTAGGCTTTTAATGAGTCCCATATCATTATTTTATTTATCTCTGTAGTATAATTAATATTTAAGAAGAACTGTAATTCAGATAATAACCAGGGTTTGAACACTTTAATTTTAGTTATATATTCTGGAATTCTGGAGTTAAGGATTAATGGTTTGTACTCATTTTTAAGTTTTAGTATCAATGAATAATGGTCTGAAAAGGGGCAGGCAGTGATTGAGAAATTAATGACTTTAGAGTGTAAGTCATGGGCAGCAAATATTTTATCTATTCTAGTTTGGGTACCAAATCTAAGATTGTGATGAGAAAACAACAAAGACTTATCTTCTTTAAATTTGAAAGTATCTACAAGATGAAATTATTCTATCCACTTGTTTAAAGCTTTTAATACAGCAGATGTACACAGCAGTCTTTTATTTCTAGTTTCTGAAATATCAAATATAAAGTTAAAATCTCCTCCTAATATTAAGTTGCCTTTATAATTATTGGAGATGAAATCCAAATGTTTTTTAACAGTTCCTGGGAACCAGTATAGGTTGACTAGGGTCCATATTTTGTTATTATATTTAACTATTACTAATGCCATACGGCCTTCATTATCTTCATACTTATAAATGATTTCTGGGCTAATCACATTTGTTTTCCATAAAATTGTTACCCCCTTGGTCTTTGTCTTATAAGTGGATTGCACCAATTCCATATATTCCTTGGGGTTCCATTTGTAATTGCCATTTGTTTTGAAATTAGTTTCTTGAAGGAAGACTGTGCTTTGTTCAGTTTTAAATATTTCAGTAGATTTGATCTCTTGCAAGGATTGTTTAAGTCATTGGTATTTAAAGATAATAAAGTTAAATCCATCTTAAGTTACTTAGGTTCTGTATTTTTTGTTTTATTGTAACTATTAAGCATTTTCCTCTGATAATTATAAAGTATATGAGTGAGCTTTTAAAAGAAATGATCAGTTTTTTACGTTGAGTGTTCACCTATAAAGTAATATTTTGGTCAGGCTTGCTGAGAATGTTTTTGTGAAATAAATTTAAATTAATAAATGTTAACAAAACTAAGATTCACACTAGACATTGACTGAAAATAATTCCTAATCTGATGGATAAAACTATTTCCATCAGATTATCACTCACACTTTGACAATCCAGAACATCTGAGCTCCATAAACTGAATTATCATATGGAGAATATTTGTAATAGGAATAAGCAATATTTAAATTATTTTGAACAGATATACTACTATTGCAATTTAGACAGAATTCTAATACAATATAAACATCTACCTATTGTATAAGCAATTAATATTTACATGAAAGATTACAAGCAATTCAATCATAATAAAGTAAACTATGTCATACATAAAACCTCAGTAAAAGATTATGCCACACAGTTATTTAAAAAAAATTCATCCTTATTGATGAAGTCTTTCGAAACTTATTACTTAATATAAATAGGTGGTGATAATATTTATACCTAATGTTTATAATATGTTGTATTTTACTGGATATATCAGAAGTTATATTTCATTGTTTGCCAGCATTTAATTAATCACTCTGTTTGTTGCTAACTTACTTTAAGCATCAATTTTGTTTTATGTGAAGATTGATGAAAGTGCATTTTAAATCAGTGCATCCCTTTTCCCCCATTTTTTACACATAAGAATCTTCATATCTGTCATCTCTTATTATAAAATAAGTAAAATTATAAGTTAGAAACAACAAATTCACTTATTGTGATTAATGATTACAAATTCCGTTTCCATATTCATGAATTGCCATTTTATGGCATATACTGAAAGTTTTTAGATTTAAATAGTAACATTCTATTTTATATAATCAGCTAAGGTTAAACTGAGTGGCTATTGTCAATTTAATACTATTTGTTCAGAATATGACTGTTACATTCTGAGACATTCCAAGTTCAGGCTTCTATTGTTTCCCTTGACAACTGTGTCAGTTGGATATCATGTATAAAACATTAGTCACCTTGGTAACAGCTTAAGTATTGACCATGGTCAAGATGGGTTACAAATACAATTCAAGTTACAGCAATTACATGACTTGTTATGTACATTTATTATATGATAAAATCATCATGCTTCCCCTTGATGTTCAATATAGTATATGTCATTTATGACAAGTTAAAACAGTATTGTCATTATACAAAAGCCCATGTTATTAAACCGTGTCTATTTTCAATTTAATACTATTTGTTCAGAATGTGATTGTTACATTCTGTGACATTCTAAGTTTAGACTTTTATTGTTTCCCTTGAACAACTTTGTCAGTTTGATGTCACGTATAAAACATTAGTTACCTTAGTAACCGCATAAGTATTATATATGTTCAAGATGGGTTACAAAAACTACAATTCAAGTTAAGGCAATTACATGACTTGTTATGTACATTTACTTATATGGGACAATCATCATGCTTCCCCTTGTTGTTCAATATAGTGTATGGAATTTATAACAAGTTAAAACAGTAGTGTTATTATACACAAGCCATGTTATTAAACTTAGTGTCTATTATCAATCTAATACTATTTGTTCAGAATATGATTGTTACATTCTGTTACATTCCAAGTTTAGGCTTCTATTTTTTCCCTTGAACAACTTTGCCAGTTTGATGTCATGTATAAAACATTAGTTACCTTAGTAACAGCCTAAATATTATATATGGTCAAGGTGGGTTACAAAAAGTACAATTCAAGTTAAGGCAATTACATGACATGTTATGCACATTTACTTATATGAGAAAATCAGGTTTATGTCACATCATTGAAAGCACAAAACCTTGAACGGCAAAACATCAAACACACAACATCAAATCCCAAAAATATCAAACTAGTGTCAACGGCAGTACTCAACATGAAGGGTGTACACAGGGGAGCAAGTCCCCCTGCACCCCCATACCCCCTGCTACTTAAATATACCAACTCCGAGATCACGCTACAGTGTAAGAAATGGAAATCTTCCATTTCTGCACTGTAGTGGACTGAACTGTGATCTCTGAAGTTGTATCTTTAAGTGGCAGGGGGTGTGGGGGTGCAGGGGGACTTGCCCCCCTGCATGGAGCAATTATTTTTTCAGCCACACTCCAAATACTCCTTTGTACCCCATTTCAATGTTCTGTCTTTCAAGGTTGTATGTTCGATGTTTTGACGTTTTTGATGTTGCGATATAAACCCGAGAAAATCATCTTGCTTCCTCTTGATGTTCAATATAGTGTGTGTCATTTATGAAAAGTTAAAAACAGTAGTGTTATTATACACAAGCCCATCTTATTAAATCCTGTCTTTAATATCTAAATTCAGCAGACTGCTTCATCTTATATGACGATTGTATATTTTATGTCTAGTTTACTAAAATCATATATTACATAACTATTGTGTGTGTTTTTTGGCTGTTGCTTAGTTATTTGAGAGATCAGAAGCCGTAGTGCTTATTTTTATTATTAGCTTCTTCTGAGCATGTTTATACAGTCCTTAGACTTTAAATTATGAGACCCATCTAGTTTTCTTATCTGTTATAAGCATATTTCCATCCTTACATACACACATACCAGTACTTCAACCATGGACAACAATCATACCTCTCAACCTGGAAACATGAAAAATCTGGACAAGGCCCATGAAAAATAGGTACAAATCTGTACGCTGCTTACCATCTAATTTGCATACATAATTATGAAACCCCACCCACCCCAATGGAATTGTGGGATACCAACTTTCAAACGCAAAATGAAGAACAGACAACCAAAATATGGCAGCAGAGTCCTACTGCAGCCATTCCAAAGTCCCATTACTTGGCTATTTCACCTCATTTACCAAAAACACTAATGTATACATACTGCTTTACTTCTACAATGATTATTTGGATTTTATTTTTACATTTTATTTTTTATTTAACATTTGTTGACCGGGAATGTCCGACTAGGTCCCATAGAGCCTGTTTTCAGCGGAGGCCCGGGGAGAAATGCTCCAGCACAACAATGCAGCTTACAGCACAACAATGCAGAAACACTAACAGACATCATGATCTGGTAAAAGCAATACTGTCTCACAATGAAAATAGACTTGACATTAAATCTTCTCTGCCCTTGAAACTCACATTCATTGAAACAGCATTGAAATTAACACCACATCCAAGGAAAATGCACCTGGCCAGTGGTGGATAAAGATTACCTTTGGGCTGTTTTTAAATCATTGGCCCCTTGCACACAAAACAAGAAACATACATGTGTTCTTTTCTTTATACACCTTCCAGACTTTATTAAATTATACTCCTTGTATAATACAACACACTTGTTAGAGCACATTTCAAATGTATTGTTTGAACATTTTACCAGTAGGCTGCACTGTAAGCAATGAAACAAAACACATGAACCAATAATAACAAAACTGCCCAACTCAGAACATTTCCATCATAAAAGTCGACTTCCACACCCACACTATAAATAGAATGACAGTAGGTTAAGCCATAGGCATCTTGCACAGTGTATCACACTTATTTTCAATTTAATTTTTTTGGGGGAGGGGGACAAAAGGTCAAAAGCCAGGGGCACATTTTTATAATTTTGTAAAGTTGCTAGAATAAAATGTGTTACCACCATGCATATTTAGAGGTTGATTTAGCCTTCCTGGTAAAAGCAATGCACTGTGGGTACTGTGGTGTAGTCTGACCACCACTCCCCAATTTTCCATTTGCTAAGCCTTCAAGGATTGGTGGGAGCAGGACAGCAATTTCCCCAATACATTGCCATATTGCTAGTAGTAGTAATAATAGTGGCACTTCTCAACTGACTCTGTGTGTTTTGGATTGTAGGAGCTAAATAATGGTTGACCAGTCCATTTTGAGAGTTTTAGTTAATACCACTCTCCGTACCTCATCCCCATTCAAAAACCACTAAGGTACAAAGCTTTTCCTAGGACGGATACCCCAAACTTATTATTAAATATTTTTGCATCTCAGTCAGTGATTTTGCATAATGAGCAGTCATGCACAGAGTTATAATCACACACACACACACACACACACACACACACACACACACACACACACACACACACACACACACACCTTGTTTACCGTGATTCCTCTGCCGTTCAGCTTATGCACACTAGTTCAGCTTCAAAGCTTACCCTGATTCCTCTGCCATTATCCCTGCTCACAAACTTTGCCATTCAGCTTAAGTAGTTCCAGTTCAGTTCCATTCAGCTTCATAGCTCTGCCGTTCCTACTTGCAAACAAGTTCCTCTGCCATTATCCAAGTTTCTCTGCTATTCCCACTCGCAATTCAATTTCAGCCAGCCAGAAATGATGATGTGAGCTCCTTGAGCTCAATTTTGATGTCAATTATGATGATGTCAGCTCCGACAGCACGCAAATTAAAAAACAAAGCAAAAAAAAAAATCGGAAATGAAGGGGTGCCACTTGGGAATCGTGGCACCCCTTCATTTGGACCCCAAAACTTGGTAAAAACTGAGTAATTCAGAACGGTTGGGAGGTCTGACAACAATGTCCATCCAGTTTTGCTAGAATACCATTCTCTAGTTCATGTAATGTGTTCCCAGGCTGTTCTTAAAATATCCAAACCAGTATTTGTCCTGTTCCAATTTACCAGCCTGTTCCATGCAGTGGCCAGTCTGCCAGAGAACCACTCAGCATACCTTCCATTCCCATGGATATCTCCACAAAGGAAATCTGATGACTCCCTAGCACTTCCTGGCAACCCCCAAACACCCCCAGAGTCAGCTATCCCCAAATGCCCAACACATTTGAGCAACCTCTCCTCCCAGACCACTGTAAAAGACACTGCACAAGTCTAAGTGCTTTTAGTCCTTCACAATAATTCAGACTTCCACACTTATGTAAGTCCTTAATGTGTTTGGATAAAAATGCATTTTAAATATAAAATTGCGCTTATTTTTTGTCAAGAATCAACTTAATGAGCCAAACAAAGTATTGAGAGACCATCAACATGTGTACATGTGTTTAAAACAGCCCTTATATATATATATATATATATATATATATATATATATATATATATATATATATATATATATATTTTTTTTTTTTAAAACCAAAAACTTCCTATGGTCGGGAATCATCTTGGAGGCTCCTCAGAGACTTTAAAAATTATTGTCATTCTGTCTTCGTTACCATAGCAACCTGGGAGCATCTGTTTCTGTTAGTGTGCCTGTGTAATGCATATCAGAGGCTCGCAAGATACCTGAAGCAAAAGCTTCACTTCACTGCAACTTCAAATCTAAATTCCTTCCCTTTCAGTGAGGCAGCAGCCAGGAGGATAACGGAGAGCAAACAAACAACTCTCAGCAAGCTGCCACAACAAGCAATAACAGCCACACATCATTTCAGTCTTCTCACCCCTCACTCAGCAGATGGATAAACAAACTATTCTCTGACAAATATATCACAAATCACAGTTTTATCCACCCTTCCCCTGAACCCAGGCTAGAGCACCAAATGCCCCTTCCTAATACACAAGCATCAGTAAACCTCAAGCACAAGCCACAACCCACAGCTTCCTGGAGATGAAAACGTTAACATACAACAGCTGCCAAACACAGCTGCATCCACGCACACCATATCAGGATTAATCAAACAGCATTCAAAGCTATGATACCTGCCATAATTGATTTTAACTATATGTAGACAGAATAAAGATATTTGTGCTAAAAGCTTGCTACTATTACTTAACCAGGATATACATGACATTTCTAAATCATACTTTAACTGAAAAAGACATTAGTTTCCATGACAGCATTTTTTTCAAGCACTCTACTATTACTGCTATTATATATGACGTTACTTATTTTACATTTGAATCTAAACTCTGATGAATGGTGCCTCGTTGAATTAGTTAATTAATTACTTAAAATATTATAAGTAGATTCAATGAAAAATGAACAAGATAAGCATTCATTGAGTTCAAGTAGGGGAAAAGAAACTTCTATGTTTGTATTATATGTTGCTTTGTTTGGCTTATATAATACATTATTTCTGTCCCAATTATGTAAATAGTAACCCATCTTGACTTATCTTTGTTTGTAAAGAATTATTGAACTCCTTTAAACATTCTGAATAAATCATTACTGTTTCTCAGTTGTTTAAGAAACCCTCCATTTTTGTTGTTTTCAAATAAAAAACAAATGACAAGTGATGTATCATATCAGTTGATACTTTGAGAGATGTAGTTGTAAGAATTTTTTTTGGGGGAGTCAGCTATCTTGGAATCAGTTTTTGTTTCTTCTTTCTAGCATCAGTCCAATGATTTGTTTCATTTATTCTTTTAAGAGTATGGGCCATCCATTCCATTTCTTCTGGGATAGACACTATGTTGTTGTTTTTGATGAATATAGTGGCGTCTCTTAAGTCATTAAAGGCTCTCATCTCATTGGCAAAAAGTATTTTTATCTTGGCTGGAAAGGCCAGCTGTGCTTTAATGTTGTTTTGTTTTACGGTTTTATTATTGGCCAGACTTTTTTTCTTTGTTCTAGTATTCTGGAAGAATAACCATTGCCAAACCCTATCAGGCTTTCGTTGTATTTTAAGGGTGATTTTCTCCAACCAGATTTTAATATTAGTTCCTTGTCCAGAAATGAAAGACATTGTATAACTATGGATCTAGGTGGTGTATTTGTTGAGTTAGAAGGAGGTTACCTCAGTGCTCTGTGCACTCTTTCAATTCCAAATGAAAGTCCCTCTTTCCCGTCTAGGAATTCAGGAATCCAGGTTGTTAAAAATGAAATAATATCTTCTCCTTCATTGTTTTCAGGCAGACCAAAGATTCTTATGTTTCTCCTTTCCCTGTTTTCTAAGTCATCTGTTTTGTTAAGCAGCCATGTATTCTGTTTAAGCTGCAATTCATTTTGGGATTCTTCCTTTTTGAGCCTCCCTTCAATGTCATTTAGAGAAGTCTCTATATTTGTTATTTTTGTATGGTGTTGCTGTAATAGTTCCTTAAGAGTATCAGTCTGTTTTTGAGAATTTAATTTGAGGTTTTCTAAGTCATTTTTAAAGCCATCCATCTTCAAAGATAGTTCCTGTAAGGTATGTGTCATCAATTGCAGTTCTTTATTCAAGGCAGCATCTGGATGAGAATTCCTTTAGTTGTTCATATTCAGTGACTCAATATATCTCCAAGTTACTTTGTTAGGAAAATTTTTGTGTATCTCCACCAAAATTGATATTTATGTAGTTTAGTAGTTTATCTATAGATTTCTGATGTTTTAAACTTGAAAATAATAAAATGTTCCTATATTATTATACTAGTTTATGGAGCTCTCAAATTTCACTGCTCTCAGTTGGCCATCTAGGCTCCACCCCCCCCCATCAGTCATGTTTGTACTACATAAGGCAGCCTAAACTAGATTTTTCACTTTTTTCCTTAAGACAGTGAACCATGTTTGCATGCTGCTGAGAAGATAGCAAATGAAAAAGTAATTAACAATAAATACATGAGCAAGAATAGAGCTGACAATGAAATGAAGTCAGTCAATGGGTATATATATATATACATATATATATATATATATATATATATATATATATATATATATATATATATATATATCTATATATATATATAGCAATGACCAGAACAAGATGTGCATTCAAGTGGCACATTCATCTTTCTCACACCATCTTGCAACATCAGACATGTAATTTGTGGAATGCATTATCACACTTGTAGTTAATGACAAATGATAAGAAAGTGGACAAACAATAGCTCACATGCTGTTAGCAATTCTGAAAATAGTAAAATTTTATACAAGACAGTAATTCCAAAAAAAAAATATTTAAATGTGTATTCACACCACCTTCTCTAAAATTAATAATTTGTATTCAAGCCATGCATCACATCACTTATTTGTCCCAGTTCACTTCCATTTCACATTGTTTCACAGGAATAGTTTTCTGAGATGTTGAATTTAATCACTCAGTTCTGTCCATAGTTCTGATAAAAGTGCACCATTACCAAGCATGCTTGCACTACATAAGGCAGCCTAAACCAAATTGTTCACTTCTTCCTTAGGTAGTGAACTGTGCTTGTGAACTGTCAAGCAGTGTGCAAATGCAAATTAACAAATAAGAAAAAATCCATATTGAGAATAATTGAAGTGATCTCTAAACAGGATTCAAACAATGCATCATATGCTTTATTTCTCTTAGCTCACTTCATTTACGCCTTGTGCCACAGAACTGGACATCTTTCAGGAAAATTCTATGTAGTCATTACTATCCGGGGTGTCAAGGGCCATGCACTGATGTTAAGTGCATTTGCACCACTGACGGCAAACAAAATTAAACTTTACACTTTTTTTCTTAAGCTGTGAAAGTTCATCTCACATTGTCAAGTGACATGCAAATGCAGAAGGTAATGTTTAGTAAAAGATTTACAATAAATTGTTTTAGATAATTTGAAGGAATTTGAAATGAATCACAGTGTATATCCATAAATGAGTAGAGCTACTACTGCATTGCACCGACACTTTCAACCTTCTCACATCTACTTGCTACGTCACTAGTATCAATTATATCTCACAATATCAGGACTTTACATAATGTCATGGGAATGGAAAAGGGGGCACGGAATAGCAGAAATGCTTTAATTTTTTCATACAGTATGCACAATTAATATTGACATAATTTCAAATGACGTATCTGTCTTTTAACTTTTAGTCAATATCGCCCTTATTTGAGTTTCCCACCTAAACACATTCATACACCAAAATGAGTGTAATGATTTATTATGACGTCTCTAAGTAAAATGATCTGTAAACAGGAGATGAACCCTGTATCGCCTATACTATTTCTCTAAGCTCAATACATTTACACATTGTACCACAGAGATAGGTGTGTGGCAACTTGAATTTCTTCACTCAGCACTGTCCAGAGTGTTGAGAAAAGTGAACCAATACCAGTCTCAATTATGCTATTGATGGCATTCCAGATTTAATTTTTCAGTTTTTACCTTGGGAACTGATCTGCCGTTCATTGCTACTGACAATGCCAAACAGCATGCAAATGATCAAGACAAAAAAAAATGCAGCATGTAGATTGAATGTACATTTCTGATGTTTTTATTAATTTTGTTATCTTGCAATGGGAACCTGTATAAATGTGATCCATCAAACTAGAGCATTAGGAACAATCATCAGAACTGAATATGTGGCTGGACAGTTTAATGTACTGGGGATGAAGACAGATGGTATTGGGTTTAAAATAGGGTGTCAACATAATTTTAACTGACTCTGACTAGGTGGGTTAATGCATTGTTGTTGAAGGCAGATGGTACTGAGTTCAAAATGGGGTGTAGGCATACTTCTTTTTAGTGATAGTTTGGCATAATGGTTGATATGCTTACTTTACAGTCATAAGGTGCAGTGTTTGATTCTGACATGGGGTATTTGGCTAGGTTTAAAATGGCCTACAAGGGCAGTTAGACTAGTACTAATCTGTGAACCTATAAGCATGTGCATTTAAGATTATTTCCCATATTTGTCACAAAAAAGACATATATTAGCAATGAGACAAAGTGTTTAGATGCACTCAGAATGTGATATTGTATCGAGTCACAATGAAAATGCAACAGAAACATGTTATAAAAGGTATCTTTTCTCATTTAATAATACACGTCTGGATGATTGGAATACTGGCAACAGTTGGAATACCCATGTATTCACATAATATTAAGCAAAGAGTACAAACCATGCAGGTTTATTCCACTCTATTTATGATGCCTCATTCCCTTATCTATGCTTTCCTAAGAGCAATGTTATTCCATTTGATTGCACATGATATCTGTGGCAATGCTTAATGTACCTCCTTCAAATATTCACAATATTTCTTAGTAAGAGTAAGAGGCAGTAACTGTGGTCATTAAAACCGCATTTGAATGTTAGGAGTGTTGCTCTCCTAACTTAGTGAGTGTACAGTCAGATAATTTGGTAAGTCTTTTCTCCCTGACATGACCTTAGTTAGTGTACATCAAAACATGGAGACTGTGAAAAACTGATTGTTTCTGCAGTCAGACTAATTATAGACACCTGTAAGCCATTAGCAGGTAACACTTCCCAATGCTCATCCTTGCAATGCTATGGCAGGTACATAAAATTGTGTAGCTGCGTACATCATGTTTACCTTCCTGCCCTTAGTGCAGATTGTGGTATTCAGGAATGCTAATGATTTAACACCTCATTTGTATAGTCACAGTGCTCACAGGGCTGACTCCACACTATGTAAAAGTAATTATGTAGCTAATGCACTTGTATTGAAGTGGGAAGACTGAATCCAGAAAGCTTGATTAAATGCACACAACTTTTGGAGAAATATCTACTTTATAAACTGCCTTACTGTCAAGGTATTTGCTATTTATTACATAATACTTTTAATAGGTTCATAGGTTCATAGATAGGTACTAGGCTATCTGCCCGAAGGCATTTATAAGCCTAGCCAGAATGTGTTGGCTTTCACCGCCCCCTTAGATTAGTTCCCTGAGCCTCTGTCCAGTAGAGCCACTGAAGTGATCCCCAGGGTAAACTTTCTGTTTCCCATCCACTTGTCAAGGTTTCTCTTGAAGATTGCTAGTGAGGAGCTCTGCCTAATGTAGATTGGAATATTGTTCCAAAGCATGGGAAGTTTCTGGGACAGGAATCTATCCCTCCAGCACATCCTATTTATTGTTGTGGTGAGGTTTAGATCCCTCGAGCATGTGGCTTGAGGGGATAAGGTTTTCTTTACGTGGAGCATGTCCATCAATTCTAGGTTGGACAGGGCCTTATATGTCAGGCAGAGATCACCTCTGAGCAGGTGGTATGCAACCGAGTACAGCTGGAGTTTCTTCAGTCGAGCTGCATAGGGCATCTGTTTGAGGCCACTGATCCTCTTGGTGAGGTACTTCTGTGGTCTTTCCAGCTGTTGCAGGTGTCTTGTAAGGTACATCCCAAATGAGGCATTGTACTCTATGATGGGTCTGATGAGTGATGAGTAGAGGGGCAAAATGATCTCTTTTGATCTGGATGCAAACCTTTCTGTGATTAGGTGGGCCACATAGAAAAAATTTCTAACCTCTTTGGCAATGTGATTATCAAAGGAGAGATTACTATCTACTTGGGTCCCCAGATCCCTTATTACATTTTCAGTATTTAGGGGACTGCCACCTATGTGGTAGTTTGTGGGTACTTTGTAATTTCCAAAGGGAATAACTATGCACTTTTTGGCATTTAGCTTGAGGCCATGATTTTGACACCAGGTATCCGTCTCAGTGAGACCCTTTTAGAGGATGTCTGTGTCAGCCAGTGAGTCAATTATAGGCTCTAGTTTGCAGTCTTCTGCGAACTTGGTCAGCCATAGTCCTCCTGTGTTTGTCTGTACCTCTGAGAAGTGTATATGCTGAACAGTAGGGGTCCTAAGACTGAGCCCTGGGAAATGCCACTTGTAACCAGTTTAGAGTCAGACCTAGTTCCCGCAACTATCACCATGTGGGTTCTGTCTGTGAGCCAATTGGCAACCCATCTTGTGACATAGGGGTTTATGTTCAGGCTGGAGAGCTTGTCTATATTACCAGAATGGGGAATGATGTCAAAAGCCTTTGCGAGGTCTAGGTAAGCTGTGTGTACCACCTTTCCCTCATCTATAGCCTTGGTAAAAAAGAAGTCCACCACATTTAGGAGGCATGATCTGCCCTTAACAAAGCAGAACTGAGTAAGGTCCAGTGTTTGGAAGTTCCCAATGTATCTGTTAATGAGTTCCATGATGATGCACTCCATAGCCTTGCAGACCTAGCTAGTCAGGCTTAAAGGGCGATAGTTCTCAGGGTCTGTTGTGGCTCCACCTTTGTGGAGTGGAATAACTGTTGCTGTGCACCACTCTATGGGTACATAACCTATGGAGAGGCTGAGTTTGAACAGTGTGTTTAGGTGAGGGGTTAATTTGTCTTTGAGCTCATGTAGGACACAGCCTGGGACACCATCCGGTCCCACTGATGCTGTGTTTTTGGCTTTGGAGAGGGCTATTTTAACCTGAATGTCTGTGATTTCATGGGCTCTACATTCTTCTGGTATGGTTATGGGCCCTTTTGGGGGTGAGAGGGGGATGAAGTTTGCACTGAACCTGTCTGCCAGGATGTTGGCAATATCAGTTGGTTCAGTGTATTTTGTGCCATTCTGCACTATCTCTGAGCAGATCTGAGCATTGCCACTTAGATTCTTGACATAGCTAAAGAATGCATTGTGGTTATCTTTGGAGTCCTTGGCAAGTTTTCTTTCAAAGCTCGCCATGGATGATTTTATGAGGGATCATAGTTTCTTACTGATACTGATCAGGGATGTCTTCCCTTCTTGGGATTTTACTCTTTTCTGTACTAGTTTTCTCCTTCTATTGTATAGCTTGCTTATGGTGGGGGTCCACCAGACTGGTTTCTTTTCTTGGAGGAGTAAGTCTTGGTTTTGCTTGGGATAGCATGATTCATGCATTCTTGTAGGTGCCCGTAGAATGTATTAGTAAAGGATTTTGCAGCTTGGACAGCATTATCCTTTAGCATGGGGGCTTTGAAACTTTCCACCTCTGTCTTAAGTAACGTGAAGTGTGCTTTTGAAAAGTTTTTCATGGTGGTTTTCTTGTCCGGGGGTGGGGGTGGAATGTGGATATCCAAAGTGATTTGTTTATAGTCAGCTCTAACCAGCGAGAGGTTGACCTCTGGTGTGGAACACCGGTCGCCCATGTTGGTGATGATCAGGTCCAATATGTTGTCACCTCTGGTGGGAGTGTTGACCAGTTGTCCCAAGGCATTTGAATTTATAAATTCTAGGAAGTGTTGGGCAATGGAGTTAGTACTTGAGTAGTTCTCCCAGTTAATGTTTGGGTAGTTGAAATCACCCAATATTAGGGTATTTGGTAGGACCTTTTGTTACCCAGTGTTTCCAGAAATGCGGAATGGGGTTCCTGGGTCATGGTGAGTGATCTGTAGCAAGCTACAACTTGAATTGCAGTTTTTCTTGTTGTTAGTTGCACATGGATAACCTCTGAAACATTGTGCTGTGCCACTAACCTGGAGGTGTGGGTATCCTTGATGGATATGGATACTCCCCCGCCTTTTGTATTTCGGTCCAGGTTCTCTGGCCAAAATGTCTGGTATGAGTTGTAGTCTGGTAATGCTGGGGTGCTCTCTGTAGCCTTAAACCAGGTTTTTGTTACTGCACATATATTGATTTTCTCCATACTGAGGAGTGCCTTTAGTGTGTGCATTTTGAGGTTTAGACTTCTGGCATTGAGTAGTATTACCCTCAGATTTTTGTTACTTGTGCTATTTACGCTGGTGGGTTTGTCTTTTGAGCCTTGCCTAAAAAAGGCAATATGGGGGTGGCAAGAGCCTTGGTCAGTATTCGAAAGCCTAAGGGTGACAGGTGCAAGCCATTTCTAGTGAAGCAGCGTTGCTTGTCGAGCATGTCATCCCAGGCAGAGAGACACTGGATCCCCTTTGAATGACACCAGAAACTTAGCCGATTGTTGAAATTAATAATTTCTTTCTTTATACTGTGGTATCATTCTTGGTGAATGATAGAACAGAATTATAGCTGACCTACATTTTTGTAGGTTTTAGTTCACTGGGATTTAAACAGTTATTGCAGATGACTGTAGTTTAACATATAAGATTAGGTATTTTTACATGTTTAACTCAAAGAAGTGTGCTAAGTTTGTGATATCTATCTGTCTGCCCTCCACAGCAATGGAGATGGCCCTATAATAGTTTTTTTAATTTTGCTTGTACATTGTGAATTATTATTATTAATGTTGCAATGTACTACATAGTTACACAGCTCGTTTTCTGTATCACAGAACTGTTCTATATTGTTTCATATATATATATATATATATATATATATATATATATATATATATATATAGTTCCCTTTCAGAAGACTGAAACATCATAAGCTCGAAATTCATAAGCCTGAAACCAAAAGCCTGAAAATTTAAAAGCCTGAAACTCAAAAGCCTGAAAACACACAGAATACAAATAATTCTAATATGCCAGTAGAAAGACACACAGAAACAAATACAAAACAAAGCATAGCAGTTGTCACCAAGTATGACCAGGGGGGCAAGCCCCCCTGCACCACCCATGTGGGGTTCTGCACCCCCAAACCCCTGCTACTTAAATATATCAACTCCAAGATTGCAGTTAGTGTTGTGAAGTGCAGTCTTGGAGTTGATATATTTAAGTAGCAGGGGGTGCAGGGGGGCTTGCCCCCCTGCTTATACTTAGTGGAATGTAATATGGTTTATGTTGTTTAAAGTCAGTATATGTATTTTGTGTGTTTTCAGGCTTTTGGGTTTCAGGCTTTTGAGTTTTCTGGCTTTTGAATTTTCAGGCTTTTGGTTTTAGGCTTATGAATTTTGAGCTTATGATGTTTCAGTCTTCTGAAGGGGAACTATATGGGGTGGTGTCCCAATGTGTGTAGTCATAGGGAGCATTACCTTTTAAATTGTTGTATGTGTGATGCATACATACATTCATACATCACATAGTTCACAGCCATCCTGTTTGCATATTATATATTTAATTTCGTGTCTATTTTCTGTTTCATCTCATAGAAGGTAATGGCTCCAAAGAAAAAAAAAATCTGTACCTCACAGACCACCATTCACTGACAAAGAAAATTAGGTAATTTTCCAGGCCTTACATCAATATGGAGCTTTTATGTTAGGGAGAGGTAGAAGTGATCAATCTGCCTGAGGCAAGATATGACAGCAGATGGTTGATGACATCAAAACTTTTGAATGGCATAGGAGAAGTTATTCCCAGATATGATACAGAGCAAGTGATATGATAAACTCTACCCACTGTATGGAGGTTTCAGTTACCTGGGAACAGATACTTAGGGATGTGGTCCTGCTAAAGAACCACCACTACTGAAACAGAGGAGTCTCTGTCCACTTCAGAGTCCCAGATACCTCGGCAGAGGGTTCACACAAAATCATTGATGTTGTTTCTGATGTGGATGACAGACTGAGAGAGTTTCAAGCACAATTTCCAGGTGAGCAAAATACAAACATCACTGATATATCTTTAGATGCATGTATCTTATATGTCTGACATGTCTAGAGCCAGCGATAAGTATGAGTCAGATGACAGAGTAACAGAGAGCTAAAAGATGGTGTTGGGGGAATTCATCTGGTCAGTACATTTTTGCATGCATGAGAAAATTCTTAATCTGTACATGTAAGAGAGATTGTTGTCTGATTCTGGTTTCATTTGCATTGTGATAATTATCATTTTTCTTTCCTTTCCTTTCCTTACATACAGGGACATCTAGATTGCAGAATGCAAGAACACCTGGCACATGGTAATCACACATTTGGTTATTGTTATTATAGTATATAAGATAGATTCAGGTCTAACTGAGAATAAAATTTGTGTTGCTTCAGTATCTATTATAGTTTAACATACCTTTTGTATAAGAAAAAGTTTTCATAAATTTTATTCTATATTTCTCTTTTTGTTGTGTTTATGGCTTGTTATCAGAGATGATCAGGCATGACTGAACTCACTGAATATGTATCCCAGGTGGGTATGTCCCTATTCCCTAGCCTTAAGCAGCATTCTACAGTCACCCAGAATAACGCCTCAATACAGATAGAAAATGATTGACTTTAACAATTGGCTTAGTTTCTGGTGTTATTCAAGGGGGATCCAGTACCTGACAGCCTGGGAAGATATGATTGACAAACCATGATTCTTTGCCAGAGATGGCTTTCATCTGTCTTACTTGGGCTTCAGGCTTCTGGCAAAGACTCTTGCCTCACCCATAGTGCCTTTTTTTAAGAAACGTGATGAGGTTAAAACTACCAACATAAAAATTTCAACAACATGAAAATTAAAGGTCATGCTGCTAAATGCTAATTCTAAACATGAAACTGCACTCATTGCAAGTGTTCTTAAACCTGGAAAATGCTGACGTGTGCAGTCACAGAAACGAGGTTCAAAGCTGTGGAGGGTACCCCAGCCTTACCTGGTTAGTCATCCTATCCTTCAATCAGAGCACAAACTGTGGGCAGTAAATAGAAAAGAGGTGGCATTTCAATATATATTTCATATACACCTCCAGGCTGGTAAAGCATTATAACACACAGGGGATACTCCAAGTTTAGTTAACCATGGACAAGACACCTATACAAATCATAGCTAATTACCAGCCCCCAAATCTGACTCAAGATGCCCAATCCACCTATCTGGACCTCTTCAAATCTATCAAGATTCAACCCTTTATCCTGATCCTGGGTGACTTTAGCTACCAAAACATAGACTGGAAGAACTACTCATGCCAGAACATAAATGTCCAAAGATTCCTCTATTTTGTCAATGCAAATGCTTTGGAACAGCTAATCAATACTCCACAAGAGGTGATAATATCTTGGATTTTGTATTAACCAACATGAGTAACCTCTGCAGCATCCCTGCAGTATCATCCTCCCTGGTAAGATCTGACCATAAAGCAGTTACTTTTGAAGTCACTATTTCCCCCGACCTCCCACTAGCTATGGTCAAACAAAAAAACTTCTCCAAAGCTGATTACCGCCTCCTGAGAGATGGTATAAACAGCTTCACATACCCCCACTCTAGGAACCGGCACCAGTATCCAAAACTATACCAAAGCACTATATGTGCATTCATATAACTGCATGGAATCAGGAATACCTAACAGGACTAAATCATCCTCTACAAGGAAGAGTAAACCAGTCTGATGGACACCTGCAATAAATAAACTCTATAACTAAATGAAAAAATTGCTGTCCATGACGAAGAAGGAGCAAGTACCCAACTGGAAGCAACCTTTCCTTAGCCTGAACAAGCAAATAAGTGCACTAGTCAAATCCTCCAAAGCAAACTCCAAGTCCAAATTGACCACATCTACTAGAGACAATCATAAGGCCTTCTTCACATATGTCCATAATCTCAAAGGAAACACCCAGATCTGTTCAGAACTGGTGGTCAAGGACACCACATATACAAATGCTGTAGATATATCAAACTTGCTGGCTGACAGATTTAGTGAAAACTTCACCCCTCTGCCCCCCATCAGTAAATTAGGACATTCCCAGTACTTGCCTCCTTCCCCTTACATCTAAAAAACAGGTCATCACTGCTTTCTCAAAGGCAAAAATACAGCCTTCATGGGAACCAATAGCATCCCAGGCTGCATTATACATGAACTCAGACAGGAACTTGCAGCACCATTAGGCATCCCATTTGACCAAAGCCTGAGCATTGGTTTTGTCTCAGCTTAGTAGAGGACAACTACTGTCATCCCTTTGCACAAAGGTAGAGTGTCCACCTATCTGGGAAATTATAGACTCATCAGCTTAACTAGCCTGATCTGCAAGGCCGTTGAACAGATTATCATGGACATCATAAACAAGGACATTGGAAACCTCCAAACACACAATCCCACACAGTTTGGTTCATCAAGGGGAGGTCATGTCTGTTAAATTTAGTCGACTTCTTTGAGACAATCACCAAAGCCATGGATGAGGGGAAGAAGGTGCACACCATCGACTTTGGCCTGGCCAAAGTCTTCAACATTATTCCCCACTCTGGCATAATAGATAAAATCTCTCAACTAGGCATCAATCCATATGTTACCAGATGGGTAGCTAACTGGCTGACTGATAGAACCTACCTAGTCAAAATAGGGGAAGCCACCTCAAGAGATAGACCTGTAATGAACGGCAGACCCCAGGGTTCAGTCTTGGTGTCTCTGTTATGTAGAATATACTGTGGGATATATTTTTCTGAGGTCCAGGCCAAAACCAGTGGGCTATGGCTGACCAAGTTTGCAGATTACTGCAAGCTGGGTGCTGTCATCAATTCCCCTAGTGATGTGGACATCCTCAAAGGGGGTCTCATCCAAACAAATGACTGGTGACAGAAACCTGGCCACAAGCTGAATGCCAAAAAATGCATCATCATCCTCTTTGGGGAGAGTGATGCCCCCCCCACACATTAATAACAATGTCCTAAGCATGCAATCAGTCATGAGGGATTTGGGCACCCAGGTTGATAGCAACCAGACTTTTAACCACCATGTTGCTTCTGTTATACAAAAAGCTTTCTACATGGCCCACCTTATAAGTAAGGGTATCTCATCTAGGGACAATGAGGTTATTACATCCCTGTATTCTTCTCTTATAACACCCATTATTGACTACAACACCCCATTCAGCATGAACCTCACAAAGCACATGCAGCAGCTGGACAGACCACCGAGGATCCTCACCAGGAGAATCCAGGATGTAAAAATCTAACAGACACAGATAGGCTAAAAGCCCTATCCCTCTACTCAGTTTCATACAGACCTCTCAGGGGTGACCTCTGCCTGACATACAAGGTGATCTCAGACCTCGTCTTGATGGCACTATTGCATATCCGCAAGTCAAGCTGCATTTGAGTAACCCACATGCGTGGCCTCAACCTAATCTGTGACATCAATAGGACTTCTTGGTGGGACAGATTTCTGTCTCAGAGACTCCACCATCTGTGGAATAGACTCTCTCTCCATGTCAAGCAGAGTACTTCTTTACCCCTTTTTAAGCACAACCTTGATAACTGGATGGGAAACAGAAAATACACTCCTGGGATTCCACCCATGTCCCTGCCGGACAGGGGCATTGGGTGGTGACTTGTCTAAACATGGGCTAAACTCTTGGCTAGGCTTATAAGGGCCTCAGGTCCAATAACTTAGTAACTTCCTATGAACCTATGATCCTGGCAGTGGCATTGCGAAACTCCTAATACCTGATATCAGAGTATAAATAGGGTCTGATGATGATAGTAGTGATGAAGATGCATGGTCTGGAAATGGAAATGGTTAGTATGACACTGAAGTTGTGGATCCCACATCCCCTCCCCATATTTTTGGCATAGTCAGAATGCCTGTGCATACCCATGATACAAAGGTCCCTGATATAAGACAGGTCAAGGATGATGCAGTTGATAAGGGCAGTGTAGTTACTCTGGTTGCAGAGCTAGTTGCTTCACCTTATAGCCATTGTAAATATAAGGTGCCATGCAGGAGGGTTGGTAGAGGTACTTGGAGGAGGCATGCTGCCCACCCTCCTCCTGATGCTGGTGGGTCACTAGGTGCCACCAAACATATATGGTAGGGCCATAGTAAAAGCACAGGTATGTTCCACCAGGACCTCAGAAGAGATTGCGCATTTTGACTTTCATCACCTTGACCCATGTGGGTGATTCCTTGGACAGGATGAATGACACATCAGATGGGGCAGAGCCTCTGAGGGAACATCTGCTGGAGGAGGGTGACAGGAAAGCTGCTCACATAGTGACAATACTCCACTGCTCTATAAGTGACTGCAGTGTGCACACCCAGACATGGTAGGTCACAGAGTTGTTGTCCTGGATGTAATCATTAGGAGACCTCATCCAGTAGACATCAGTCAAGTTCAGGTAGCACCCAGCCTTCTAGACACGGCCATGGAGATAGTAGTGCAACTCCTGACAGAGGTAGTTCTCATGCTCGTGGTGATGACACTGAACTGAGTACTCTATAATACATGGCTCATACCTGTCCAAGTTGCCAGTACATACCACAGTGCTTGATTGTGTTCATACAGACACACATATGCACATACATTGTAAAAAAAAATATTTGCCCAGCTCACATACATGCAAGCTATCTAAACAGTACTTTTGAGTGATATACAGTTGTTGCTACTGGCCCTGAACACTGTATACTCTGATAGATACATGTGTTTCTTAGTCCCACACATTCACTCCCCCCCCCCCCACTGCCCTGTGCAAATTATGATGATTGTGCCCTGCCCTTTGCACATGTCTTTAAGACTTAGGGTTGCATATATGTCTGATGCACATACTGGATAGATAATTCTTTCTTACTCACAAGCTTGCATTTATCAATATGCATTGCAGAAGAAAAGTTTTTGATTTCTTGCAATAATTTTTGGACGATCGCTTATATTATTGTTGAACCTCATCGCATAACAGTTAGTATTGCAAGTAAATTAGTGGATCCAGTAGGTACTTCAGTCTTGCTTCCTGATATAATTGTGCAAATGAGGGCATATTTGACTTGTTACATTTTTATAGACAATGGTCAATTGAAATGCTTGATGCACAGTTTTGTTTAGAATATGCATATTGTAAACATTAGACATAGGATATATTACTGACACAGATGTACACTTCAAACGGTCTGCTTATGGGCATATACATATACATATTTCCATATGAGAGTACTCTGTTATGTGACCTTGTTTTCTTTATATATTCCACACTTACCTTGTCATTACTACAGGTAACAATTGTTGCCCCCATGTAATGCTATTAGAACACAGCCATTGCATGGTTAAGTAAAGGTTATGTAATTTTCAGGCCTCAGTTTTCCTATATGCATGTGCATGGGAACCTAGGCTTTGACCTAGGTAGTGATTATGCTATCCTTTCCCTCTTAGCTAGAGCCAGGACATACTGTGCTGCATGTCTTTCTCTGCCATCACCATCTGCAGCTCATGGCTCTTCCTCAAACTCCTCATCTGTATCTGTTCCTGGTGCTGCTGACCCTGCCTGTGGTCCCTGAAACTGTGGTCAAGCCCCTTAGTCTTCTTGTTGAAGCTGTTTCCTGATTATTGTATTGTGTAACATGGCAGAAACTATAATTAGTTTGGCTCAGGTGCCTGGGTCATACTGCAATGTACCTCCTAATGTGCCTAGACATTGGAATCTTTATTTCAGCAATCCAATCACACATTCTAAGACATTTCTATTTTGAGACTAGACCTCAGTGTAACCTTGCTCATTGAGGTTGTGTCGTCCAATGAGTGCCTTCAGACAGGCATCTAGTACATAATATGCATCCCCAACTAGATGCCTTTGAGGAATGTCACCCCCTAGCAATCCTGGTTCACAGCTCAGAGGTCTGCCATATGTGTAAGTCATGGAAGCTGTCAAGGTTACCTGCACAGACATTGTAGACAGCCCCTTGGACATTACAGACAACCTGACAGTTTACAGAGTGGAATAATTTTTCTGTTGATGTACTTCCTTTCATGTTCACTGGGTGGGGTGGGGTTAAGTGTGTGCAGTCTATGGCCTGCAACACATCAGGGAACACTTCAGGGCAGTGTGTTACTACATAGAATTCCTGCATGGTTCTTGGCAAAGGATAGCACAATCACTACCTAGATCAAAGCCAGGGATCCCACACACATACATTTAGGAAAACCGTGGCCTGGCAAATTCCACAACCTTTACTCCTGTGGGGTACATGGGAAACAGATGTGGTTCTTTGCATGTTGCATCATTGCATTTAAAAACTTATGTACTATTCAAGAGGATGATGCATGTGATACCTCTAATATATTCCCTATGGGTCTGTGGAAAGTACAAGTAGCTAGTATTCATAATGCTCACATACCTTTGTTTCCACTGGGATGGGTTCTTTACAATTTCCCTGGTGGCTTGGGGGGGGGGGTGGTGGCAGCAGAGGTTGCATACTTCTTCCAGTGTTTCCCTGTCCACACTGTATTGCTCAACATTTTCTGTGTCTTGCAGTCCATAATAAGTCAAACAGGATCTAAACATCTTAATTCTTTTTGCCTGAGGTCTGGCAACAGCAGCAGCAGCTCTCTGATTTAAAGCCTGTTGCACATACAGCATAATGATAGTAGCAGCAACCCCTAACGTTTCTTCTAAGAGTAATCTTGCCTGCATTCCTAAAAGTTTTGATGTTCAGGGCAAATGGCTACACTGAGTGTACATGGTTGCTTTATACCTTCCTGACTAACTCAGCCAAGATGGATTTGTTAATTAGTTATGCTGTCACTAGCATATTCTGCCTCTTGCCTTTGTCTTGCAGCTCTAGACATCATGTTGTGCCATTTAATGAGTACTGACTAGCTTGTTATCCAATAGCTGTTAATTGTTAATGAATCTGGCCCTATATCTTTCTATGGGTCTACTTCGAAACATTGAAGCTCATATAACCAAATATCATTTACCCAAGACGAAAATCACGAAAACTGAAATTCCCATGCAGCAAAGTTTTCCCAGGATAATTAAACACTTTCCCGGCATGCCCTTTTCTCCACTGTAGTGAATTCCTGGAGCTGGTATATATATATATATATATATATATATATATATATATATATATATATATATATATATATATTTATAGCTAGGGGGGTGTGGTGATGCCTAGGTGGGTGTTACTTACTTCAGTTTGTGTTTCGTGTAAGTTTGGGAAGTGTTTACTTACCCTGGGAAAACTTTGTCATTCAGAAACTTCAGTTTTTGCAATTTTCGTTTCGGGAAAATAATGTTCAGTTATATGGGCTTTGATGGTTCAAAGTAGATCTATATATATATATATATATATATATATATATATATATATATATATATATATATATATATATATATATATATTTATAGACAGAAAGAGAGAGACAGAGTAGAGCAAGTCAATTTGTATGACTGGCAAAAAGAGCAAATGCTAGTTTATTTGAAGGTGTTGCATGTCAACAAAAGTTACTGGTGCTATATTTGAAGTAGAAATATGTGTGCAAGTGTGTGGAAATTAAGGTTAGAGAGATAGGTTTAGTGCAAATAATAGTGTCTGTGAGTTACGGATAAAAGATTGGGTTAGGTAAGGGGATAGATTTAGTATTGTATATGCATGTGAGTATGTGTATCTATGTGCATGGATGTCAAAGCTGCCTTGTTTAACACTTAACTACATACATAGCATCATTGATGGTTAGGGTAAGGGTTAGCATGTGCTATGAATGTGAATCAGGTGGTTCTCACCTGAGTAATACATGCTAACCCAGCCTTAACCATCAACCTGCCCTTGGTCCTAAGCCTAACCATGTACCTTACCTTAGAAAGACACTTTTTGTCAGAATAGCGGTGGTGTTACAGATTTGATTTGAATGTTTGGTAGAGTTATGGTCCGTTTATCAGAAAAGGAAATTAGTTTCCATCAGCCTCCAGGTTTTCAGGTGTTTGTGTTTCCATGTAGAGAATATTTGGCATGTTGTGGACAATCATTTTGTGTCAGGCATTTCTCATGTCAACTCTTCATGATGTAATCATAATACATATATATATATCTGTCTATCTATCTATGTATCTATCTATCTATCTATCTATCTATCTATCTATCTATCTATCTATCTATCTATCTATCTGTCTCTCTGTCTGTCTATCAAGCCTATATTGATTCATCTAAAACCACTACATCTAAAGTCAATATATTTAAAACCATTAATTTGAAAACTGAAAATATAAAAAAGTTTTAAAAAGAAAAGATTTTGCAGGGAGGCAAGCCCCTCTTGCTCCACCATGTGAGGAGCTATGCCCCCCATTAAGACCACACAACAATAAGGGAAAACAGCAGACTCGCATAACCCACTGTGTGACATCTCACAAAAACACTGACATTTCAATATACCTATAGCTGTCTGAGTCTAACCCAACATTCACTTTAACTAATATCAAAAAATAAATGTATGTGGTGAAACATGCATTACTCTAGGAAACAAACATTGGTGTAATACTTAAAATACAAACTTACAGCAAATGTATTTAGACCAAATTTACTTAGATCATAAACTAATTGAATGCATGGAAACCTTTTATATTTATATGGGCTGCATACAATTTGTCAAGTGTTCCAGTTGTTGAAAAGAAAAAAAAGCTGGTACAGCTGATAGAAAACAAGCAGACCCCATATACATGTTATTATTGTATGGGGTTGCTGTACAGTGGGGACTACGAAATGTATTCCTTTATTACTGTATTGCAATATTTATATAGGTTCATAGGTTCATAGGTTCATACTAGGCTATCTGCCCTCGGGCATTTATAAGCCTAGCCAGAATGTGTTTGGCTTTTGCCACCCATTTTAAATTTATTTTGCTATGCCCTTTTTCCAGGTTAGTATACTGTGCCTCTGTCTAACAGTGACATAGAAGTGATACCCGGAGTAAACCTACGATCTCCCATCCACTCATCAAGATTCCTCTTGAAGAGAGTCAATGAGGGACTCTGCCTAACCTAGACTGGGATTTTATTCCAGAGTGAAGGGAGCCTCTGAGTTATGAATCTGTCCCTCCAGCATGTCCTATTTATTTCAGTGCTGAGGTTCAAGTCTCTCGA